>NW_027287769.1:0-286871 GCF_047511675.1 Marmota flaviventris | reverse complement strand
AAAACAAACTCTAGCCCTCATCCTAGCCCTAAACCTAGCCTTATTATTAAACCAAACATAACCCTAGCCCTTACCAAAATTCTAACCTTCAACCTAGCTCTAAAACTAGCTCTAACCCCATCGCTTCCTCTAAACCTAACCCTATCCCCAAATATAAACCTAAATCTAAAACTAGGCCTAACGCTAATTCAAATGCTAGACGTAATCCTAGCCCTAATTTACCCCTAAATCTAACCTAACCCTATCCCTAAGACAAACTCTAACTCTCGTCTTAGTTGTATTTCTAGTGCTAACCCTATTTCTTACCATAATCCTATCACTTGCATTTACATTACACCTAACCCTAGCTCTAGCCCTAATCCTATCTCTCAGCCTAACTCTAAATCAAATCCTAACCCTAAGCTAAACCTCTCACTAACACAAGCCAAAACACTAATGCTAATCCTAAAACTAGCCTTAACCTAGCCCTAGCACTACAAAACAACGAATCCATGGCCCTAACCCTAAACTTTAACATAAACCAAACACTAAGCCTACACCTAGGCCTAATCCTAGCTCTAATTTGAGTCCTATCCCTAACCCTAAAACAAACCTGAACCTGACTCTGACCCTAACACTAACCCTAGCTCCAAACATCAGTCAAAACCTAAACCTAAGCCTAACCCTATACCTGGCCCTAACCCTAATCCTAAAACGAGTTCTATTTGTAATCTTAACTCTTACATTAGCTGAAGCCCTAAATCTAGCCCTATCCTAACCTAAAACCTATCCCTAATTGGAGCAATAACACTAACTTTAACCCTAACCATAAACCTAATTCTAGCCCTAACACCCTAAACATAACCGTAACCCTAACCTTTGCCATAATCCAAAACCTAACCCTAACCCTAGCCTTAATCCTAACCATAAACCAAGCCCTACCCCCAGCTCTAATCCTATCCATTACCCTAATCCTAACACTATGCTAACCCTAGGTTAACCCTAAACCTATTCCTAACCTAAACCTATACATTACCATAAACCTAACCTGAACCCTAAACCTAACCATATCCATAAACCTAATCCTAACACTAATAAGCTTAACCCTAAAACTATCTCTAACCATAACCCTAGACCTGACATTAGCCCTAGCCCTAATGAAGCCCTAACACTAGAACAAACTCTAGCCTGAATCCTAGCCCTAATCTTAGACTTAATCCTAAACCTAACAGTAACTAACCATAGACCTAAACCAAATTTTAACCCTTGCCCGAGTTCTAAAGCTAGCTATAACATCATACCTAACCATAAGCATAACCATAACCCTAGCCATAAACCTATGCTCAGCCTTAATAGTAATACTAGCTATAATCCTAGCCCTAAATGAGCCATAATTCTAACCCTATATCTAAACCTAACACTAAGACTAACTCTAACTTTCGCCCTAGCAATATCCCTAGTTCTTACCCTATCCCTTATGATAATTCAAACCCTAGACCTAACCCTAGCCCTGACCTTCACTGTAGCCCTAAACCTAGATCTAACCCTAACTCTAAATATAACCCTAAACCTAAGCCTAAACCACACATTAACACTAGCTCTAACCCTAATGCTAATTTAAAAATTAGCCCTAACCCTAGACCTAGTCCTCATTCAAAACTGAGCCATAGCACTGACTCTAAACCTAAACCTACAGGAAACCCTAACCCTACACCTAGTCCTACACAAATCTAGAACTAATACTAACACTGACTCCGACCTTAACACTAACCCTAGCTCTACACATCATCCTATCCCTAAACCTAATCCTAACACTAGACCTTGCCCCAAACCTAAACATAAAACTAGCCCTAATCATAATGCCAGTTCTTAAATTAGCCATAGCCCTAAACCTAACACAAAACCTAGCCCTAATTCAAGCTTAACCCTTACTTTAACCCTAACCCTAACACTGGCCCTAATCCTAGCTTTATCCCCATTGTTAATCCTAGCTCTAACCCTATTTCTTACACTTAGTCAAACCCATACCCTATTGCTACCCTAGTCCTAACTCTAATTCTATGCCTACCCAAAACCTTAACTCCAGTCCGAATACTAATCTTTGCCCTCATTCTAGCTCTAAACTTAACCCAAACCCTAACCCTAACCCTGACCATTATTCTGACCCTAACACTAAACCTACGTTTAAACCTGACCCAAAATTTTATCCAAAACCTAACACTAGCCCTACCAGTAACCCTAACCCAAAACCTAACACTAACACTAGCCCTAGGCCTCAATCTAATCCTAAATATAACCATAACCCTAGCCCTAGCCCTAACAATATCCCTTAACCAAGCCAAACACTCACTGTAACCCTAGACCTAACCCCAGTCCGCATTCTGGACCTAACACTAAACCTAATTCTAACCTGAACCCTGATACTTACTCTAACAAAAACCCTAGCTATAAAGCTTATCCTAACTCAAAAGGTCACCCTAACACTAGACAAATTCTAAATCTAACCATAACCATAACTCTAGCTCTTATATTACCCATATACCTAACATGAGCCCTAAATCTCACACAAAACCTAGCCATAATTACAGCCCTAAACCTAACCCTAAGCATAACCCTAACCATAAACCTAGCCCTAACCCTAAACCTAACCCTAACCCTTGTTCTAGCCCTAACTCTAGCTCAAACCCTAAAACTTACACTAAACATAACACTAGCCAAAACCCTAAACCTCACTAACTCTAGCCCTATTCCTAACTGTAACCATAGCCCAAAGCCTAGCACTAATAACTCTATCCATTACACGAACCATAACCCTAAAACTAATGCTAACCCTAGCCCTAAACTTAACCCTAACCCTACCCTAGACCTGACTGTAACCCTAACCCTCAACTTAGCCCTAAACCTAGTTCAATCCCTAATCATTACACTTAACCTAAACCTAACAATAACCAAAGGCCTAACCATAGCCGTAACCCCAGCCGTAATCCTAACCTTAACCCTAGACCAAACCCTAGATCGAACCCTACCCATTACCCTAACCCTAAACTTAACCCTAGTGATAACACTAGAACTAAAGCTAAACCTATGCTAACCCTAAACCTAAACCTAAGAACTAACAGTGAAAATAACCCTAACCTAAAATCTAAGATAGCTCAAATCCTAAACCTAATTCTAAACCTAAACCTAAGACTAACCGAAAGCTAACCCTATCTTTAACCTGACATCTAAACCTATTACCCTAACCCTAATGATAACCCTCGCCCTAACTGTAACACTAACCATGACCATAATCCTAGGCCAAACTCTAAATAAACCTTAGCCATAGCAAAAATACTAGCTAAAAACCTAAACCATACCCTAAACCTAATCCTAACTGTAACCCTTGCCATAACCTTGACCCTAACCCTAATTCTAGCCCTATTTTAACCATAACCCTAGTCCTAAACCTATGTCTAACCCTTTAAATTTCCCTAACGATAACCATGACAGTAATGCTAACCCTAAGCCAAACCCTAAACCTACCACTATCTTAAACCTTACCTGAGCCCTAAACCTAACACTATCCATTACCTTAAACCTAATTCTAACCTTAATGCTAATTTGAGCCTTTACCCTAACCTTAACCTAACCCAAACCCAAAGGATGACTCTGACCCTAATAAAATCCCAGCTCTTAATCTGACCCTTTCCCTAAACTTAACACTTTAATTTGACCTAGCCATAAATCTAACCCTAAAAATATCACTTAATATAAACCTAGACCTGACATTAGTCCTAGCCCTAATTCTTGCCCAAAACCTAACACAAAACCTAGCACTAATACTTGAATCTAGCCTTAATCCTAAACCTAACAATAACCCTAGACCTAACCTAAAGCTAATCATAAAACTAGCCCTAACCCTATCCATAGAACTAAAATAAAACCGAGCAACAGGCCTAACACTAACCTTAACTGAAAACAAACAGTAGCATTACACCTAGATCTAACCCTAGCCCTAATTTGAGTCCTAATCATAACCTTAAAAGTAACCCAGAACCTGAATTATATGCTAACACTCATCCTAGCTCTAAACACCACCCTAAACTTAAACTGAACCCTAACAGTAACCCTAGCCCTAATTTCAGTCCTAACCCTAACCCTAAAACTAACCCTGACCTAACTGATATCATAACACTAACCCTAGCTATAAATATCACCCAAATCTTAAACCTAACCCTAACACTTGACCTATCCCTACCTCTAACCCTAATTGTAACCCTAGTTCTTATATTAGCCATTGCCCTAACCCTAGCCTTAAAACTCACACAAAAACTAGTCCTAATCTGAGCCCTAAACCTAGCTTTAACCCTAACCATAAACCTAACCCTAGCCCTAACCCTATGCCTTACCCTGAGCAAAATCTTAATCCTAATGGTAATCCTAGAACTATTCCTAATCCTTAGGCTAACCAAATCCTAACCCTAGATCTCATTCTAGCTCTAATGCTATCCCAAACCCTTACCCTAACGCTGACCCTTATTCTGACCATAACATATACCCTAGGGCTAAACCTGACCCTAACCTTAAACCAAATCCTAACACTAGCCCTACTTGTAAACTTATGCCTAAACCTAACCCTACTACTAGCTCTAGACCTAAACCTAATTCTAAATCCAGCCTGAACTCTAGATCTAGACCTAAACAAAATCCCAGCCCAAGCCCTAATAAAAACCTTGACCTCACCCAAACACTAACTGAAACCCTAGACTTAAACCTAGTCCTCATTCTGGTTGTAACGCTAACTTTAACTCTAACTCAAACACTGACCCTGCCTTTAACACTAAACCTACTTCTAAACCTGAAACTAACCAAAACCTAAACCTAATTCTAGACCCAGCCATAACCCTAACCCTAAAACTAGCCCTAATCATAACCCTAGACCTTACATTACCCATAGCCCTAACCCTAGGCCTAAACCTAACACTAAACATAGAGCTAATTTTAGGCCTAAATCTAGCCTTAAGCATAACCTTAACCCAAACACTAGCCCTATACTTAACCCTAGCCCTCGCCTTAGTCCTAAGATGGTCGAAGCCTAACTTTACCATAAACATAAACCTAGACATATCCCTAACTCTCACCCTAAACCTAGCTCAAATCCTAAACATAACCAGCCCTAAACCTACATCTAAACCTACCCATTACCCTAACCCTAAACCTAAACTTATTGACAATCCTGGCCAGAACACTTACGTTAACTCTAACCCTAACTGGAACAATAACCAGAGACATAACCCTAAAATTAACATTCAGCATAGCCCTAACTCTAGATCAAACCAAAAACCTAAGCATAAACCTAAACACAACCATAGCTCTAATCCTAAAACTATCACTAATTCTAACTCTAAACCAAATCAAAACCTAAATTAACCCTATCTGTTACCTTAACCCTAACCATAATGTTAATGATAACCCTAGCCCTAACTCTAACCCTAATCTTAAACCTACCGTAATCTTATCTCTAGACCTAACACTAAACCTTGCCCTAACCCTCGCTCAAAACCTAACCTTTATGCTAAACATAACTCTAACCCTATCCCTAACGCTAATTTTAACACTAACTCTAACTCTTACTCAAGGCCTATTCCTAACCATAACTCTAGTTCAATCTAAGCTCTAACCCTATCAATTACCCTAACCATAACCCTTACCCTAATGGTAACCCTAAGCCTACACTAACCCTATCACTAATGCTAACCCTATCAATTACCCCAAACCAAACCTGAACCTTAAACCCAACCCTAACTATAACCTAAACCCATACTAATTTGAGCCATAAACCTAAATCCTTACCTAAGCCAAACCCTTATCCTAAAAATTCCCCGAGCTCTAAACCTGAACCTTACCCTAAACCTAACACTTACACTAGACGTAGCCATAATCCTAAACCTAAAACTAAAATTCACCATAACCCTAGACCTGATATTAGCCCTAGCACTAATCCTAGCCCTGAATATAAAAGAAACACTAGCCCTCATCCTAGTCCTAAACCTTGCCTTAATCATAACCCTAATCACAACCCAAACCCTAATTGTAACCCTAACCTTCACCCTACGTCTAAACCTAGCTATAATGCCATTCTTTATCCTAAACTTAAACCTAACCCTATGCTTATCGCTAGGCGTAAGCTGAACATTAACCCTAGCCCTATTCCTAGCCCTAATTTAACCCTATCCCAAACCCTAACTCTAATTTTAGCCCTATCACTAATTCTAAATCACACACTAGCCCTATCCCTAGTTCTAACCCTATCTCTTACCATAACTCTAACCCTGGACCTAACCCTTGCCCTATCATTAATTCTAGCCTAATCCTAGATGTAAACCCAACTATAAATATAACCCTAAACCTAAGTCTAAGCCTAAAACTAACACTAGCCCAAACCCTAATACTAATTGTAAAACTAGCCCTAACCCTAACCCTAGGACTAAAACAAAACTGAGCAATGGACCTAACCCTGTACCTTAACTTAAACCAAACCCATAACTACTATAAGAACTAATCCTAACCTAATTGAGTCCTAACCATAACCTGAAAACTAACCCTGACTCTGATTCATATCCTAACACTCACCCTAGCTCTAAACATGATGCTAATCTTAAACAAAACCCAAACAGTAAACCTAGCCCTCATTCGAGTCCTAAATAAAACCCTAAAGCTAAACCTGACCCTGACTCTTATCCTAAAAATAACTCTAGCTCTAAATATCACCCTAGCCATAAATCTAACACTATCACTAGCACTACCCCTAACCCTAACTCTAAAGCTAACCCTAATTGTAACACTGGTTCTTACTTTACCTGTTGCCCTAACCCTAGCCCTAACACTAACACAAAAACTAGCCCTAATTGGAGCCTTAAACCTAGCTTTAACTCTAAAACTAACCATACCCCCACCCCTACCCCTAACACTAAGTTTAACCCTAGCCCTAAACCTAAGAAAAACCCTACCACTAATGGTATTCCTAGACCTATCCCTAATCCTCAGGATAATGAAAACTCTCATCATATAAATAGTCCTAATCCTAGCTCTCATTCTAGATCAAAACTTATCCCAAACCTTAACCATAACCCTGACCCTTATTCTGACAATAACACTAACCTAGGTCTAAACCTGACTCTAACCCTAGACCAAACCATAACACTAGCCCTACCAGTAAACTTATACCTAAACCAGACCCTATCACTAGCTCTAGGCCTAAACCTAATCCTAAATCTAGACTTAACTCCAGCTCTAGACCTACACAAAAAACTAGCCTGAGCCCTAACAATAACCCTTAACTTAACACAATGACTAACCCTCCTCTAGGCTTAAACCTAGTCCCAATTCTGGCTTTAACCTTAACTCTAACTCTAATCTGAACACTGACCCTGCCTTTAGCACTAAATCTGTCTCTAAAACTTACCCTAACCAAAAACCTAAACCTAACACTAGACATAGCCATAACCCTAACCCTACAATTAGCCCTAATCATAATCTTAGCTCTTACATTACCCATAGCTCTAACTCTATGCCTTAAACTAATACAAAACCTAGAGTGAATTCTAGGCCTAAATCTAGCCCTAAGTGAAACCAAAACCCTAACCCTAGCCCTAACCAAAACCCTAAACCTAACCCTAGCATTAGTCTCAAACTTTACTCAAAGCCTAACCCTACCATAAATATAAACTTACATCTATACCTTACTCTAAACCCTAACCATAGCCCTAACCCTATACTTAACCCTAGCCCTAAACCTAGCTCTAAATCTACACTTTACCTAACCCTACACCTAACTGTATTGATAAACCTATCCTTAACCCTAACCGTAACCCTAACCCTAACCAGAAAACTAACAATAGACTTAACCCTAAAAGTAACACTCAAAATAGCCCTAATCCTAGTTCAAAACCTTACCCTTACCATAAACCTAAACATAACCGTAGCCTTATCATTAATCTTAAAACTAAATCTAACCCTAAACATAAACATAAACCTACATCTAACCATATTCATTACCCTAACCCTTATCCTAACCCTAATGTTAACCCTAGCCCTAAACTTAACTATAACTCTACACCTACCATAATCCTGTCCCTAGACCTATCGCTGAACCTAATCCTCAATCTAGCCCTAGCACTAACACTAGCTCAAATCATAGCCATTACCCTAAACTAACCATAGACCAAATCCTAACCCCAACCCTAGTCCTAATCCTAACTGTAACCATAGCCCAAACTCTAGATCTAACTCTAGCCATTATCCTAATCATAACACTAAACCTAATGCTAAACCTAGCCCTAACCATAACCCTAATCCTTACTCTATCCCTAGCCCTTATTCTAACCTGAAGCCTCAACCTAGCCCTAACACTTACTCAATCCCTGACCCTTAACCATAACCTAACCATAAGAAAATGATAAGCCTAACCCTAACCCTAACCCTAGCTCTAGCCCTAATCCTAAACTTAAAACTAGACTTAACCTTAGCTCTAACCCCATCAATTACCCTGACCCTAACCATAAACGTCACGATAACCTTAGTCCTAAACCTAAACCTACTCTAACCCTAACTGTAAACATAATCCTAGACCTAACCATAAACCTAAACCTTGCCATAGTCCTAACCCTAGCTCAAACCCTAACAATTATGCTAAACTTAACACTAAACCTAGTACTAAATCTAAACCTACCCCTAACCTCCCTAACTCAACATCTAAACCTGTCCATACACTTAACCCTAATGGTAACCCTAATCCTAATCCTAGACCTAATCCTAAGCCTAACCCTATCCTTAGCACTAACCCTAGCTCAAACCGTAACCCATACCCTAAAAGTAACCCTAGCCTTAACCCTAACCCTAACTCTAAATCTATCCCTAATCCTAAACATAACCCTAGCCCTAACCCTAGCTCTAAACCTATTTATTTCCCTAATGATGACCATAAATCTAAAGCTAACCCTAGGCCTAACCCTAACCCTATCCATTACCCTAAACCTAATCTGAGCCCTAAACCTAACCTGAAGCCTAAACATAACCTTATCCATTACCTAACTCTAACTCAAACTTAATGATAATTTGAGCCATAACCCTAAACCTCTACCTAACCCAAACCCAAAACCTGACACTATTATAATACCCCTAGCTCTCAACTTGAATCTCACCCTAAACATAACTCTGACACTAAACCTAGCCATAAATCTTACCCCAAAACTATTGCTAACATAACCCTATACCTGATATTAGCCCTAGCCCTAATTCTTTCCATCAACCTAACACAAACACTAGCCCTCATCCTAGCCCTATAACGAGCCGTGATCCTAACCCAAACCCTAACTGTAGCCCTATCCCTATTCTATCCCTCGCCCTAGTTATGAACCTTACTATAACCTCACCCTTTCCCCCAAATATAACCCTAACTCTAAATCTAGACATAACACTTACACTAATCCTAGACCTGATCCTAGCCCTAATTTAGCCCTAACCCTACCACTTGCACTAAGACTAATTCTAACTCTCACCCTAGCCCTATTCCTAGATATAACCCTATTCCTTACCATAACCATAACACTTGACATAACCTTAGCCCCAATACTAGCCGTAGCCCTAACCCTAGAACTAACCATAACTCTAAGTCCAACCTTAACCCTAAGCCTAATCCTCACACTAACAGTAGCCCTAACACTAACACTAATCCTAAAACTAGCCCTAATCTTGTTCAAGCCCTAAAAAAAAATCGAGCCATAGCCCTAACCCTAACCCTTAACCTAAAACAAAACCTAACCCTACACCTAGCCCTGACATTAGCCCTAATTCCAGTCCTAATGTAACCCTAAGACTAACCTTGAGCCTGACTCTCACCTTATTCTAACCCTAGCTCTAACATCACCCTAAAAGTATACGTAACCCTAAACCTAGAACAATCCCTAACTGTAACCCTAAAAGTAGCCATAATCATAACTCTAGTTTTTAATCCTAGCACTAACCTAACCCAAAACCTAGCACTAAACTGAGACCTACACCTCGTTTTAACCCTAATCCTAACCGTAATCATTACCCTAAACCTAATCCAAACCCTAAAACTGGCCCAACCCTAAACCTAAACCTAGACTTAATCCTAACCATAATCCTAGCCCTAAATCTAGCTCTAATCCTATCCATTACCCTAAACATAACCCTAATCCTAATGCTAATCCTATCCCTAAGTTTAACCCTAATCCTAAACCTAGATTGACACTAACCCGAACCATCACGGTAGCCCTAAACAGCTCAAACCCTAACACTTACCATAAACCTAACACTAACACTAATCCTAGATCTAACCCTAACAGTAACCCTAGCCCTAATCCTAACTATAACCCTATCTCTAACCTATCCATTACCCTAAACATAACCCTAACCCAAACATACCTCTAAATATAGTTCTAACCCCAATCATTACCTAAACCCTAACTATATATGTCATGATAACACTGGCACTAACCCCAAAAATATTCTAAACCAAACTGTAAACTTAACCCTTTTCCTAACTCTAAATCTACACTAACCCTAAATGTAAACCTAACCCTGGACCCAACCATAAAACTAACCCCTGCCGTACTTCTAATCCTAGCTCAAATCCTAACAATTACGCTAAACATAACACTAACCTTAGTCCTAAACATAAATCTAACTCTATCCATTTAGGCTTAACCCTAAACCTATCGCTAACATAACCTTATTCTTACCTAAACCTAACCTGAATACTAAACCTAACCTTATCACTTACTCTAACCTTAACCCTAACCCTATTGCTAGTTCGAGCCCTAAAACTAAACCAAAACTTAACCCAAACTCTGAACAAGACACTGACTCTAATAACACACCTAGTTCTAAACCTGATCCTTACTCGAAACACAACCCTTAAACTAGACCTAACCGTAAAACTAACACTAACTCTATCCCTAACCGTATCCCTAGACCTGACATTAGCACTTTACCTAATTTTGCCGTAAACCTAACACAAAGCAGAACCCTCATCCAAGAACTAAACTTAGCCTTAACCCTAATCCGAACACTAACCCTAGCCCAAACCCTAATTTCAACCCTTTCCCCAGTTCTGAACCTAGGTATAACCACATCCTTTCCCCTATCCCTAACCCTAACACTATCACTAACACTAAACCTAGCCCTAACTCTAGAACTAATCCCAACACTAACCGTAGCTCAAATCCTAGCCCTAATTTATTGCTAACTGTAACCCTAACCCTAACTCTAACCCTAAGACTAACCCTATCTGTAGCCCAAGACCTATTTCTAGTACCAACCTTATCTGTTACCTAACCCTAACACTAGCCCTAACCTTAGCCCTAAACCTAGCCATAGTCCTAAACCTAGAACTAACCCTAACTCTAAATCTACCCTAACTATAAAACTAAACCTCACCCTAACACTAGCCCTAAACCTAATTCTAATTAGAAAACTAGCCTTAACCCTAGCCAGAGCCCACAAACAAAACTGACTTATACCCCTAATCCTAACCCTTAACCTAAACCAAATCCTAATGCTACACCTAGTCCAAACCCTATCCCTACAAATAATACTGACCCTGACTCTGACCATAAAACTTACCCTACCTCTAAACATCTCCCTAACCCTAAACCTAACCCAAACACTAGACCTAGCCCTAATCCTAAACCTACAATTCTCTATAAATTTAAAGCTAGTTCTTACATTAGCCAGAGCCCTAACCCTAACACAAAACTTAGCACTAATCTGATCCTCAACTCTAGCTTTAACACTAACCCTTACCCTAACCGTAACACTAACCCAAACCATAGCTCTAAATATGTTCCTTACCCTAATCCAAACTCTCAATCTATTGGTACCCTAGTTCTAACCCTAACCCTTAGCTTACCCCAAACTCTAACTCAAATACTAGTCCTAAACTTAGCCCTAATTCTGTCTCTAAACCTAACCCGAAGCCTAAGCCTAACCCTTCCCTTATACTGACCCAAACACTAACCCTAGGTCAAAGCCTGACCTTAACACTAAACCGAACCCTAACACTAGCCCTACCAGTAAACCTATACCTAAATCTAACTATAACCCTAGCACTAGACCTAAACTTAATCCTAAATATAGCCATAACTCTAGCCCTAGCCCTAAACAAAAACCTAGCCCTAGCCCTAAAATAACCATTAACCTAAAGCAAAGCCTAACCCTAGCCCTAGACTTAAACCTAGTTCTAATTCTGACCCTAACCAAAACCCAATCCTAGCCCGAACAATGATGCTTACACTAACACAAACCCTACTTCTAAACCTCATCCTAAACGAAAACTTAATGCTAACACTAGACATATGTATAACCCTAACACAAAAAAATCTAGCCATAACCATAACCCTAGCTCTTACATTATCCATAGCCATAACACTATCCATGAACCTCACACAAAACCTAGCCCTAATACAAGCCCTAAACCTAGACCTAAGCATAATCTTAACCCTAAACCTATCACAAAACCTAAACCTAATGCTTGCCCTAGACGAAACCCTAGCTCAAACTCTATCCCTTACTCTAAACATAACCCTAGCTCTAACCCTAACTCTAACCCTATCCTTCATCCTAACTGAAACCATAGCACAAATCCTAGCTCTAATTTTATCCATTACCTTAAACATAATCTTAAACCTAATGCTAAACCTAGCCCTAACCCTAACCCTAATCCTAACTGTAGCCCTGATTCTAACCATAACCCTCACCCTAGCCCTAACCCTTACTCAAACTGTAACACTTACACTAAAACTAGCCCTAATCTTGGTTTGGTCAAGGGTAATAATCATGGTTAGTGTAACAGTTAGGGCTAGGGTTATCATAAGGGTTAGGGTAATAGGTTTAGATGTCAGGTTAAAGATATTTCTAGGTTAACTTTAGCGTTAGGTTTAGGTTTAGGAAGAGGGTTAGCATTTGAGCTAGCTTAGGTTTAGAGTTAGGGTTAGGTTAGGTTCACTGTTATTTCTAGGGTTAGGTTTATGTTTAGGGTTAGGGTAGGTTTAGCTTTAGTTCTAGTGTTATCATTAGGGTTAAATTTCGGGTTATAGTAAAGGGTAGGGTTCAAGCTAGGGTTAGGGCTTGGGTTAAGGTTAGGATTAGTGCTGGGTTTAGGTTTAGGGTTTGACCTTGGTTTAGTGTTAGGGTTAGATTAATTGTAAGTTTTAGGGATGAGCTAGGTTTAGGGCTAGGTTAAGGGTTAGGTTTAGAGTCTGAGCTAAGGTAGGTTTACCCTTAGGTTAAGGGCTAGGTAGGGTAGCATTACTTTTAGGGTTATTGTTAGTATAATGGATAGAATTAAAGCTAGGGTTTGGGCTATGGTTACAGTTAGGATTAGTGTTAGAATTAGGGTGAGGTTTAGGGTTTGGGCTATGGTTACTTTATGGTAAGGTTTAGTGTTTGAGCTAGGGTTAGGTCTAGAACGAGGGTTAGAGTTAAAGTTAGGGCTAAGTTTAGGTTTATAGTTATGCTTAGGGTTAGGTTTAGGGCTGTAATTAGGGCTGGGTTTTGTGTGAGGTTAAGGGCTACTGTTAGGTATATGTGTAATGTAAGAGCTAGAGTTATGGTTATGGCTATATTTAGAGTTCATCTAGTGTTAGGGTTAGTTTTTGGCATAGAATCAGGTTTAGAGTTAGGGTTTTTGTTAGGGTAAATGTCAGGGTTCAGGTTAGGATTAGGTTTAGGCTTAGGTCAAGAATGAGGAATAAGGTTAGGTCTAGGGGTAGAGATAGTGTTTGGTTTAAGTTAAGGGTTATTGTTAGGGCTAAGGCTAGGGTTATGGCTATATTTAGGACTGGGTTTAGGTCTAGGCTAGTGTTATTGTTAGGTTAAGTTTTAGGGTTACTGGTAGGGCTAGTGTTAGTTTTTGGATAAGGGTTAGGGTCAGGTTTGAACCTAGGTTTAGTGTTAGGGTCAGAATAAGGCTCAGGGTTAGAGTTAGGTTTTGGGTTAAGTTTAGAGCTAGAATGAGTGTTAGGATTAGGACTAGTAATAGATTTAGGGTTTGGGGTAGGCATAGAATTAGGGTAAGGATTAGGGTAGCAATAGGGTGAGGGTTTGACTAAGTGTAAGAAATAGAGTTAGAACTTCAATTAGGACTAGTGATAGGGTTAAGGTTAGGGCCAGGGTTAGGATTAGGGTTAAACCTAGGGTTAGGCCTTGGATTAGGGCTAGGTTTTGTGTTAGGTTTAGGACTGTGGCTAATTTAAGAACTGGCATTACAATTAGGGCTAGTTTTAGTTTTAGGTTTAGGGCAAGGCCAAGTGTGCGGATTAGGTTTAGGGATAGGGTGATGTTAGAGCTAGGGTAAGTTTTAAGGTCAGAGTCAGTGTTAGTATTAGTTCTGGGGTTATGGTTAGGACTCGAATTATGTCTAGAGTTAGGGCTAGCTGTAGTGTTAGTGTTTGCTTTAGGTTAAGGGTTAGTGTCAGTGAAATGGCTCAGTTTTGCTTGAGAGCTAGGGCTTGGGTTGTGGCTACTTTTCAAATTAGCGTTAGGGTTACAGCTAGTGTTAGGTTGTGGTTTAGACTTAGGGTTAGGGTTAGATTTAGAGTTAGGGTTAGATCTAAGTTTAGGGCTACAGTGAAGGGTAGGGCTAGTGTTAGGGCTAGGATTTGAGTTATGATAAGGGATAGGGTTAGAACTAGGGATAGGGCTAGGGCGAGAGTTAGAGTTAGTGTAAGGATTAGATTTAGGGTTAGAAATAGGGCTTAATTAGTGCTAGAATTAGAGCTAGGGTGAGTATTAAGGCTTAGCCTAGGTTTTTGGTTATGGTTATGGATATGGTTAGGTATGATGCTATAGCCAGCTTAGAACTATGGCGAGGGTTAAAATTAGGTTTAGATCTATGGTTAGTGTTAGGTTTACGATTAACACTAACATTAGGGTAGGATTAGGGCTAAAGTTTGTTTTAGGATTAGTGCTTCATTAGGGCTATGGCTAATGTTAGGTCTAGGGTTATGGTTAGAGATAATTTTAGGGTTAAGATCATTAGGGTTAGGATTAGGTTAATGGGTATGGTTAGGTTTAGGGTTCAGGTTAGGTTTAGGACAATGTATAAGTTTGGGGTTAGAAATAGGTTTAGGGTTATCCTAGGGTTAGCACTAGGATTAGGATTAGGATTGGGGTAATGGATAGGGTTACAGCTCAGGTTAGGTCTAGGTTTATGGTTAGGATTAAGGCTAGGTTTAGGGTTAGGTTTTGGTTTATATCAGAGGTTACGGTTAGGGTTTGTGATAGGTTATAATAAGCGTTAGGGCTAGAATTAGGGTTATATTTAGGGTTAAATGTAGTGTTACCGCTCTAATTACGGATAGGTTTTGGGTTAGGTTAGGGTAAGGTTTAAGGCTACAGCCAATGTAAGCACTAGGGTTATGATTAGAACTTGCTTTAGGGTTAGGGTTAGGTCTAGGTCTAGGGTTAGGTTTAGGTTTAGGTTTGAGTGATGTTTACAGCTAAGATTAGTGTTAGGGTCAGAGTCAGGGTCAGGGTTTGTTTTAGGGTTAGGGATAGGACTCGAATTAGAGCTAGGTTTAGGGCTAGGTGTAGGCTTAGGGTTTGGTTTGTGTTAAAGGGTAGGGTTAGGGCTATGGCTAGGTTGTTTTGTAGGGCTAGGGCTAGGTTAGGACTAGTTTTAAGACTAGCATTAGTGTTATGGCTTGTGTTAGTGAGAGGTTTAGCTTAGGGTTAGGGTTAGATTTAGAGTTACGGTTTGATATAGGATTAGAGCTAGAACTAGGAATAGGGCTAATGCAAAGGCTAGTGATAGGTGTATTGTAAGGGATAGGTTTAGAACTAGATATAGGGCTAGGTCGAGAGTTAGAGTTAATCTATCTCTAACCCTAACCTTAACCCTAACCCTAGCCCTAAGACTAAATCTCGCCCTAGCTCTATCCCAAGTTTAACCATATCCCTTACCAGAACCCTAAACCTAGCCACAACACTTTCCCTATCCTTAGTTCTAGCCCTCACCCTAAGTCTAACCCTAATTCCAAATTTAACCCTAACACTAAGCCTAAGCCTAACACAAACATTAGCCCTAACCCTAATCATAGGACTAAAACAAAACCGAGCGTTATCCCTAACTCTAAACCTTAACTTAAACCAAACACTAACACTACTACTAGACCTAACCCTAGCCCTAGTTCGAGTCCCAACACAAACCTTAAAACCAACCCTGATGCTGACTCATATCCTAACACTTACCCTAGCTGTACACACTGCCCTCACCTTAAACTGAACCCTAACAGTAACTCTAGCCCTAATTCGAGTTCTAACTTTAACCCTAAAACTAAGCCTGACCCTGACTCCTATTCTAACATGAACCCTAGCTAAAAATATCACCCTAACCTTAAACCTAACCCTAACACTAAACCTAACCCATACCCTAACACTAAAACTAACCTTAATGGTAACCCTGGTTCTTACATTAGCCATTGCCCTAACCCTAACACAAAACCTAGGCCTAATCCGAGTCCTAAACCTAGCTTTAACCCGAACTCTAACCATAACCAAGTTCTAAACCAATCCCTTGCTTAAGCAAAACCTTAAACCTAAGGGTAACCCTAGACCTATCCCTAATCCTAGGGCTAACCAAAACACTAACCTTATTAATAGCCCTTATCCTAGTCTTCATTCTAGATCTAACCTATTCAAAACCCTAACACTAACCCTGACCCTTCTACTGACCTGACCATTAATCTTAGGTCTAATCCTAACCATAACCCTAAACCAAAATCTACTGTAATCCTATCTCTAGACCTAATCTGGAACCTAACAGTGAGCCTAGCCCTAACCATAGCTCAGAACCTAACCCTTACACTAAACATAACCTTAAACTAACCCTAGTTCTAATCCTCACCCTAACCCTAAATCAAGACCTAATTCTAACCATAAACCTTGCCCTAAACTGAAGTCTAACTTTATCATTAACCTAAACATAACCCTTACCATAATGTTAACCCTAGGCCTAACCCTAAACGTATGATTATCTCCAAACTTATCAATTACCCTAAACCAACCCTGATGCCTAGATCTAATACAATCATTATCCTAATCCTACCTCTAATGATAATTCAAGCCCTAAACCTAAACTGAATCCTAAACCTAACCCTGAAACTGACCCTAATAATTCCGCTTGCTCTAAACTTCACTTTTACGCTATACCTAACCCTTACACTAGACCTAGCCACAAAACTAACCCCAAAACTATCCATAAGCATAAACCTAGACCTGATATTAGCCCTTGCCATGATACTAGCCCTAACCCTAACACAAACCCTAGCCCTTATCCTAGCCCTAAACATAATCTTAATTATAACCCTAACCATAAACCTAGGCCTAACTCTAACACTAGCCCTAGCACTAAAATTTGATCTAATTTAGGCCCATCCCTAACCTTAACCCTAACCCTAGCCCAAAGACTAACTTCAACTATCACCTTAGTCCTAACCTAGTTTTAAACCTATACTTTACTGGAAACCTAATCCTAGCCCAAACCATAGGTCTAACACTAGCCCTATTCATAGCCCTAGCAGTAACTATAGATCTAACCCTAACTCTAAATCTAACAATAAACCTTAGCCTAAACCTAAACCTAACACTAGCCCTAAGCCTAAGGCTAATCCTAAAACTAAATCTAACCCTAGCCCTAAAACAAAACCAAGCCATAGACCTAAAGCTAACCCCTAAACAAAACAAAGCCCTAACCCTACAATTATCCATAACTCTATCCATAATTCGAGTTCTAAGCCAAACCCTAAAACTAACCCTGACCCTGACTCTGACCTTAACACTAACCCTAGCTCTAAACATCACCCTAACCCTATACCTAAACATAACAATAGACATAGCCCTAATGCTAACTGTAAAATTAGCACTAATCACAACCCAGGTATTTACATTAGCCGTTACCCTAAACCTAGCCTTAACTTAACCCAAAACCTAGCCTTATTCCGAGCACTATCCCTAGATTTACCCCTAACCCTAACCCTATCACTAAAAGTAATTATAACCCTAGATTTAACCGTAACCCTAATCCTAAGCCTAACCCTATCAATAATCGTAACAATAACCCTAGCTGTACCCCTATCTCTAACCCTATCCATTACCCTAACCATAACCCTATTCCTAATGCTAAACCTGGGCCTAAACCTAACCGTATCACTAATCCTAACACTATCCACTACACTAAACGTAACCTGAAACCTAAATCTAACACTATCTTTACCCTAATCCTAACTCTAATGCTAATTCGAGCCCTAACATTACACCTTAACCTATCCAAAATACCAATCATGACACTGACCCTTAGAATACCCTTAGCTCTAAACCTGAACCTAACCCTAAACCTAACCCTTATACTAGATGTAGCCGTAAACCTAAACCTAAAACTATTTTTAACCATAACACTAGACCTGAAATTAGATCTAGCCATAATCCTAACACTAAACCTATGCTTAATCCTATTCTGAACCATAACCCGAGCCCTAACTCTAGTTCTATTCCTCATCCTAGCCTTCAACCTACATATAACCTCATCCTATAACCCAAAACTAACCATAACCCTAAACCTAAACATAACCCTCACCCTAAACCTAGACCTAACACAAAGCCTCATGCTAATCCTAGCCTGTATTTAATCCTAACCTAACACTAAACCTAGCCATAAGACTAAATCTAACTCTTGCCCTAGCTCTAGTCCTAGTTCTATTCTTAGCCTTAATACTAAACCTAGATCTAAGCCTAAGTCTAAATCTAAACCTAACTCTCAATTTAACTCTAAAATAAGCCTAAACCAAACCCTACAATTACCCCTAACCATAATGCTAATCATAAAATGTGCCCTATCCCTAGCCCTAGCCATAAACCAAAACCAAGCCATAGCCCTAATCTTATACCTTAACCTAAATTAAACCATGACCCTACAAGTAACCCTAAAACTAACTCTAAGACTAACCCTGACCCTGACACTGACCCTAACACTAATCCTAGCTCTAAACACCACCCTAACCTAAAATTAACATTAACACTATATCTAGCCTTAACCTAACCCTAAAACTAGCCTTAATCATAATTCTAGTTCATACATTATTCATTGTCCTAAACATAGCCCTAACCCTAACACAAATTCTACACCTAATCCGAGCCCTAACCTTAGCTCTAACCATAACACTAGGCCTAACCCTAACCCTAACACAAGCCGTAACCCTAACTCTAACCCTATTCCTTACACTAAGCCAAAACCTAACCCAAATGCAAACCCTAATCCTAATTCTAGTACTTAGCCTAACTTAAACTCAAACCATAATACTAGTCTTAACCCTAGCCCTCCTTCTACCTCTAAACCTATCCCTGACCATCATCTGACCCTAACATTAACTCTAGGTCTAAACCTGACCCTAATCCTAAACCAAATCCTAACACTAGCCCTACTGGTAACCCTATACATATACGTAAGCCTAACACAGACTTAGACCCAAAGTTAATCCTTAATATAGCTATAACTCTAGACCTAGATCTAAACAAAAACTAGCACGAGCACTAACAATAACCCTTAACATAAACCGAACAATTACCCTACCCCTAGACCTAATCTAGTCCTAATTTTGCTTCTAACCCTAAACCTATCCCCAAAACTGACCCTAATTCTAACACTGAACCTAGCTTTAAACATGACACTAAATCACAAACTAGACCTAACACTAGAACTGGCCATAACCCTAACCCTAATAGTAGCCCTAAACATAACCCTAGCTCTTACATTAACCATAGTCCTAACCCTAGCCCTAAACATAACATAAAACCTAGGACTAAACATAGCTCTAACCTAACCCTAGCCCTAAACCTAGCCCTAATGAAAGCCTCCCTTAGAACTAACCCTAGCTCAAAGCCTAACCTTTACACTAAACATAACCCTAGCTCTATCCTAAACCCTATCCCTAACCCTAGCCCTAATCCTAACATTAAACCTAGTCTGAACTTTAGCTCTAAACATATCCATTACGCTAACCCTAACCCTAATTAAAACACCATCCCTAACACTAAACCTAATTCTAACCATAAATGTAAACCTTGACCTAAACCTAAACCTAACCCTCACCCTAGCCCTAACCCTAGCTCAAACACTAACCCTTACCCTAACTTAGCTATAACCCTAGCCATAAACTTAACACTTACCCTAACCTTAAAACTTACCCTAAATCACACCCTAACCCTATCCCTCAACCTAGCCGTAATCCTAGAGTTAATCCAAACCATAACCTAGCCCTAACCCTAGCTCTACACCTCTCCAGTACACTAAACATAACTTTAACCATAATGGTAACCATAACCCAATTGCTAAACCTAACTCATGCATTACACTAAACCTTATCTGCAACCTAAACTAAGCCTGATCCATTACTCTAATCCTAAACCTACCCAAATGCTAATTCGAGCATTAACCCTAAACCTTTAGCTAAACCAAATGCTAACTCTGACCCTGTTTCTGACCCTTATAATAAAACTAGTCCTAAATATGACCTTTAACCTAAACCTAACTCTTACACTAGACCTAATCCTAACCTAACCCTAAAACTATTTTTAACATTAACTCTAGACCTGATATTAGCCCTAGACCTGGTCCTGGCCATAACCCTAACAGAAACCCTAGACCTTAACCTAGACCTAAACGTAGACTTAATCCTAAACTGAAATGTAACCCTAATCCTAATCCTAATTCTAAAGGTCACACTATACCCACCCATTTCCCTAAACTTTACCTTAACACCAATGCTAATCCTAATTCTAGCCCAAACCCTTAGTCTAACCCTAACACTAACCCTTGCCTTAATACTAGCAATAATGTAGCCTGACACCAACACTAACCCTAGCTCTAACCCTAACCCTAACTCTAGCCCTAATCCTAGCCCTAACTCTAAAACTAACCATAGTCCTAAAACTAGCCCCAATTTAGCCCAAACCCAACACTAACCCTAGCTCTAATCCTAGCCCTAATTTACCCTAAACCTAAACCTAACCCTAAGACTACTACTATGACTAACTCCAATTCTAACCCTAGCTCAATCCCTAGTTCTAACCATATTCATTACCATAACACTAACCCTCACCCTAACCCTAGCCCTAGCCCTACCCTAACCCTAGATCTAACACTAACTCTAAATGTAACCCTCACCCTAAGCTTAAACCTCTACCTAACACTAGCCCTAACCCTGATGCTAATCCACAATCTAGCCATAACCGTAGCCCTAGCCCTAAAACAAAACCAATGTATATCCCTAAACCTTACCTTAAACCAAACCCTAACCATACAACTACTACTGACTTTAGCCATAAATCAAATTCTAACCCTAACCCGAAAACTAACCCTGAATCTGACACTAACCCTAACAATAACCCTTGCTCTAAACAACACCCTAACCCTAAACCTAACCATAACACTAGACCAAGCCATAACCACAACCCTAAAACTAGCACTAATTGCAACACTAGTTCATACATTACCATAACCCTAATCCTAGCCCTAACCAAACCTAAAATCAAACCCTAATCCCAGCCTAATCCCTAACTTTAAACCTAACCCTAACCCATAACATAGTACTAAAATTTACCCTAAACCTAGCCAGAATTCTAACCATAAACCTAGCCCTTTCATTACCTCTAACCCTATCCATTACCCTAATCATAACCATAACTCTAATGGTAACCCTAGGCCTAAGCCTAAACTTATCCCTAACCCTAACCTATTTCATTAACTTAAACCTAAACTGAATGCAAAACCTAACCCTATCATTACCCTAACTCTAACCCTAATGCTAATTCAAGCCTTAACCCTAAACCTTAACCCAACCCAAACCCTAACTCTGCCCCTTCCCATGATAATATACCTAACCCTAAACATAAACCTAACCCTAGACCTAACAATAAACCTAAACCTTGCCATAGTCTTAACCCTAACTCAAACCCTAACTCTTAACCTAAAACCAACAGTAAACCTAGCCTTAAAACTAAACTTAAACCTAAACCTAACCTTAACCATAAAGCTAACCTTACATCTAATCCAATCTATTACCCTAAACCTAATCCTAACCATAATGCAAAACCTAGCCCTAACCCTAAACCTAACACTGACCATAACACTAAGCCTAACCCTCGTCCTAGACCCAACCCTAGCTCAAAACCTAAACTTTCCCCTAAATATAACCCTAACCCTGACCCTAGGCTAGGTTTAATAGCCCTACCCAAAACCTAACCTAACTCTAGCACTAATCCTAACTTAACCCCAGCCCTAAACATAGATCTAACCCTATATATTATCCTTATGATAACCCTAATCCTAAAGCTAACCCTAGGCATAACCCTAACCGTTTTGCTAACCCTAAAGCTTTCCAAGCCCTAAACCTGCCCTGAAACCTTAACCTAACCCAATCAATTACCATAACCCTAAAACTAAACTTAATGCTCATTTGAGCCCTATCCCTAAACATTAACCTAAAACAAACCCTAACCCTCATCCTGACTCTAAAAATACACCTAGCTCTAAACCTAAACCTTCCCCTAAGCCTATAACTTACACTAGACCTAGACACAAACCTAACCCTAAATCTACCTCAAAACTGTAACACTAGACCTGACATAAGCCCTAGCCCTAATTCGAGACCGAACCCTACAACTAATCCTAGGTCTCATCCTAGCCCTAAATTTAGCCTTAATCATAAACCTAACCCTAACCCTAGTCCTAACCCAAATTCTAACCCTCACCCTACCTCTAAACCTAGCTATAACAACAAACTAAACCCTAAAATTAACTATAACCCTGGCCATAACACTAGGCCTAAGCTGAACACTAGCCCCAGCCCTAATTCTAGCCCTAACTTAGCCCTATCCCTAAAAATAACCAAACCCTAGGTCTAAGATTAACTCTAACTCTCACCCTAGTCCTAGACCTAGCTCTAACCCTATATTTTACTGTAACCATAACCCTAGCCCTGACCCTTGCCCTATAGTTAGACTTAGCCCTAATCCTAGATCTAATGCTAAATCCAAATCTAACCCTAACCCAAAGTGTAAGCCTAACACTAACACTAGCCCTAACCCTATTGCTACTCTTATAACTAGCCCAAACCCTAAAACTAGGACTAAAACTAAACTGAGCAACAGCCCTAACCCTAAACCTTAACTTAAACCAAACACTAACACTACACCTAGACATAATCCTAGACCTAATTCGAGTCCTAACCTGAACCTTAAAACTTACCCTGACCCTAACTCATATCCTAACACTGACCCTAGCTCTCAAGACCACACTAAACTTAAATCAAACCCTAACAGTAACCCTAGCCCTAATTCAAGTCATTACCCTAACCTTCAAGCAAACCCTGACCTGACTGATATCCTAAAAGTCACCCTAGCTCTAAACACAGCCCTCACTTTAAACCGAACACTAAGAGTAACCCTAGCGCTTATCTAAACCTAACACTAGACCTAGCCATAACCCTAACCCTACAGCTAGCCCTCAACATGACCCTAGCTCTTACATTATCCATAGCCCTAACCCTAGTCCTAAACCTAACACAAAAGATAGAGCTAGTCCTAGGCCTAAATCAAGCCTTAAGCATAACCCTAATCCTAACCCTAACCCTAGCCCTAACCCTAACCTAACCCTCACCTTAGTCCTATTTAGCTCAAAGCCTAAATATTTCTCTAAACATAAACCTACACCTATCCCTCAATCTAACCCTAACCCTAGCCCTAATTCTAACCTTAATCTTAAACCTAGCTCTAAACCTACCCATTACTCGAAACCTAAACCTAAACTTATTGATAATCCTAGGCTTAATGCTAAACCTAAACCTAAGTGGAAAACTAACCCAAGACCTAACAATAAACCTCACACTTGCCATAGACGTAACCATAGCTCAAACCTTAA
Organism: Marmota flaviventris; assembly: GCF_047511675.1. Classification (NCBI taxonomy): domain Eukaryota; kingdom Metazoa; phylum Chordata; class Mammalia; order Rodentia; family Sciuridae; genus Marmota; species Marmota flaviventris. The sequence goes on along the minus strand of NW_027287769.1, from coordinate 262,915 downwards.
CAGTTACTATAAACCTCAACATAACCATAGCCTTAACTCTAAGCATAAACCTCAATCTAACTTTAAACATAGCCCTAAATCTACATCTAATCGTATACATTACCCTGACCCTAACCCTATCCCTAATGATGTCCCTTGCCCTAATCCTAACTCTAAGACTATGAGTATTACAATCTTATCCCTAGAAGTAACCCTAAACCTAACCCTCACCCTAGCCCTAACTGTAGCTCAAAACCAAACCCTTAGGCTAAACATAAACCTAAGCCTAACCCTAGTTTTAACCCTAACCGTAACCCTAATCCGACACCTATTTTAAACCATAAACCTAGCCCTAAACGTAGATCTAATCCTATCCATTATACTAACCATAACCCTTACCCTAATGTGAACCCTAGGCCTCACCTTAACCCTATTGCTAACTCTAACCCTATCAAATACCCTAAACCTATTGTTAATTCTAAACAAAGCCCTATAATTACCCTAACACACACTCTAGTGCTAATTCAAGCCCTAACCCTAAAACCTAACCTCAAACAAACTCTAACACTCACCCTGAACCTAATAAATCTCCTAGCTCTAAGGAGGACATTTACACTAAACTTAACTCTTACACTAGACCTAGCCATAACACTAATCCTAAAACTGTCCCCAACCATAAGCTTAGACCTGACATTAGCCATAGCCCTAATCCTAGCCCTAAACCTAACACAAACCCCAGCCCTAAAACTACCCTTAATCCTAACCCTAAAACTAACTTTAGGCCTAACCAGGAACTAACCCTAGCCATAGTCTTAGCACTAATTTAGTCCTATTCATAACCCTAGCACAAACCCTAGCCCTATGACTCTCACCCTAGCCCCATCCAGAGTTCTAATCCTATCCCTTACTGGAACCCTAATTCTAGCCCTAACCCCATTCCTAACCCTAGCCATATCATTAGCTGTAGCCCTAACCTTGATATAATTTTTACTCTAAATCCAACCCTAACCCTAAGCCTAACCCTAACCCTAACTCTAAATCTAACTTTAACACTAGCCCTAAATCAAAATAGAGCCATATCCCTAAATCTAACCCTTAACCTAAACCAAACTTAACCCTAACCCTAAACTTAGCTCTAATTCTAGTTTTAAGCTGAAAGCTAGAACTAACACTGACCCTGACTCTGACCATAATAATAACCCTAGTCTAAAGATCACCATAACCCTAACCCTAAATCTAACACTAGACCTACCACTAACCCTAACCCTAAAATTAACCCTAATTGTAACCCTGATACTTACATTCACCTTACCCCTAACCCTAGGACAATCTTACCCTAAAACCTAGCCCTAATCCAAGCCCTAACCCGAGCTTTATCCCTAAACCTAATCCTAACCCTAACCCTAATTAAAACCATAACCCTAGCCCTAAACATATCTCTAAACCTATCCATTGCAATAACCATAACTCTAGGTCTAAACCTAAACCTATCACTAATCCTAAACTTATGTATTATTCTAAACCAAACCTAAACCCTAAACCTCATATTATAATTACACTAACATTAACCATAATGCTAATTTGAGCCCTAACTTTAAACATTAACATATCTCAATCTTCTAACCCAGACCTTGACACTACCTCTAAACCTGACCCTAACCCTAAACCTAACACTTACATTATGTGTAGGCATAAAACTAACCCTAAAACTATCTTTACCATAACCCTATATCTTATATTAGCCCTAGCCATAATCCTAGCCCTAACACTAAAATAAAGCATAACCCTCATCGTAGCCCCAAATCTGGCCTTAATCATTACCCTAACCCTAACCATATAGCCCTAACCCTAATTCTAACCTTTACCTTATCTCTAAACCTAGCTCTAATGCCATTCCTTACCCTAAACTTAAACCTAAACTTAACCCTAACGCTATGCCTAAGGTGAACACTAATTTTAGCTCTAATTCTAGCCTTAATTTAACTCTAACCCTAACCCTAGCCATAAGACTAACTCTAACTCTCACAGTAGCCCTATCCCTTCTTCTAACCCTATCCATTACCATAATCCTAAACCTCGCCCTAAACCTAGCCATAACAATTGCCAAATCCTTATTCCTAGTCCTAGCGTAGATCTAAACTTAACTATAAATCTAACCCTAAACCTAAGCCTAAGCCTAACATTAACACTAGCCCTATAACTAACACTAATCATAAATCTAGCCCTAAAACTAACCCTTGCAGGAAAACAAAACCTAGCAAGAGCCCTAACACTAAACTTTAACTTAAACCAAACCTTAACACTACACCTCGACCTTACCCTAGCCCTAATTCGAGTCCTAATCTTAACCTTAATAATATCCCTAACTCTGACTCATATCCTAACACTCACCCTAGCTCTAAACACCACCCTCACCTTAAACTGAACACTTACAGTAACCCTAGCTGTAATTTGAGCCCTAACCCTAACAATAAAACTAAACCTGACACTGACTATTAACCTAACACTAACACTAGCTCTATATTTCAACCTAACCTTAAACCTAATCTTAACACTAGAAGTTTAACCCCTAACCGTAACCTTAAAACTAACCCTAAAAACCATAGTTCTTACATTAGCCATTGCTCTAATCCTAGCCATAACCCTAACACAAAACTATCCCTAATCTGAGCCCTAAACCTAGTTTTAACCCTAACCCTAGCCCTAACCCTAGCTCTAACCCTATCCCTTACCCTATGCCAAACCCTAAACCTAATGCTAATAATAATCCTAATCCTAATTCTATTCCTCAACCTAACTGAAATGTTAACCCTATTAGTTTTCCTAAACCTAGCCCTCATTCTAGCTCTAATCATAACCCAAACACGAACCCTAACCCTGACCCTTATTCTGACCCTAACACTAGTCATAGGTCTAAACCTGAACCTAAACCTAAACCAAAACCTAACATTAGCCCTATCAGTAACCTTATACCTAAACCTAACCCTAACAGTAACACTAGACCTAAACCTAACCCTATCTATCAATAACTCTAGCCCTAGACCTAAAGAAAAACTTAGCTCTAGCCCTAATAATAACCCTTAGCCTAAAGCCAAAACTAACCCTTCCACTAGTCTTAACCCTAGTCCTAATTCTGGCTTTCCCATTAACCATAACCCTAAACTGAACACTGACCCTGACACTAACACTAACCGTATATCTAAACATCACTCTAAAACTCAACCTAACCCTAAAACTATACTTAGCTCTAACTTTAACCATAAAACTAGCCTTAATCATATCAAAGTTCTTACATTTTCCATAGCCCTAACTTATTGCAATACCTAGCCCTAACCCAAGCCCTACCCTAGCTTTAACACTAAAGCTAACCATAACCCTAAACTTAGTCCTAAACCTAAACCTAGGCCTAACCCTAGACCTAATCCTAAGAATAACACTAACCCTACCACATTACACTAATGATAAATATAACCCTTATGCTAACCCTAGACTGAACCCTAATTCTATATTTAACCCTAACCCTATCCATTACCCTACACCTAAGCTCAACTCTAAACCTAAACATATCATTAACCTATCCCTAAGAATAATGATAACTTGAGCCTTAACCCTAAACCTTAGTCTAATAAAAACCCTATTCTGACATTTACCCCAATAATACCCATAGCTCAAAAGCTGACCCTAACAAGAAACCTGACCCTTACAATAGACCTAGATATAAACCTAACCCTAAAACTCTCCCTAACTGTAACCCAAGACCTGACATTAGCCCTCGCTCTAATCCTGGTCCTAATCCTAATAAAAACCTTAGCCCACATTCTAGCGATCAACCTCATCTTAAACATAAACGTAACCATAACCAAATCCTAATTCCAATCCTCACCCTAGTGCTAAAAGTAGCTATAATACCATCCCTTAACCTAAACCTAACCATAACCCTAACACTAACACTAACCCTAGCCCTCAACCTAGGCCTAACCCAAACACTAACCCTAGCCCTCAACCTAGGCCTAACCCTAACACTAACCCAATTCTTAATCCCAGCCGCAATTTAGCCCTATCCCTAACCCAACCCTAACCCTAGCCCTAAGACTAACTCAAACTCTTGCCCTGGGCTTATGCCTAGTTCTAACCCTATCCCTTACCATCACCCTATATCCAGCCCTAAACATAGCCCTAATCCTAGCCCTATCCTTACCCCTAGCTCAAAGCCTAGATCTAAACCTAACTCTAAACTAACCCTAAACCTAAGACTAAACCTCACACTAACACTAGCAATAATTCTAAAACTAGCCCTAGCACTAAATCAAAGCCGAATCATAACCATAACCCTTCACCTAGCCCTAATCCTATCTCTAATTCTAGTCCTAAACCTAACCTGAAAACTAATCTGGACTCTGACTCTGACCCTAACATTAAACCTAGCTCTAAACATCATCATCACTGTAAATTTAACCCTAACACTAGACATAGCCCTATCCCTGACACTATCATTAGCTCTAATCATAAAGCTACTTTGTATATTAGCCGTAGCCTTAACCCTAGCCCTAACCTAACCCAAAACCTAGCCTCAATCCAACTCCTAAACCTAGTTTTTTTTTCTTTTTAATATGTATTTTTTTAGTTTTCGGTGGACACAACATCGTTATTATATTGGTATGTGGTGCTTAGGATCGAACCCAGCGCCCTGCACATGCCAGGTGAGCATGCTACTTTTTGAGCCAAATCATCAACCACTAAACTTAGCTTTAACCCTAAACGTAAATCTAACCCTAACCCACGAAAAGCCCTAATCCTATACATAACCCTACCCTAATCTTAGGTCTAACCCTATCCATTACCCTAATGATAACTTATTATGCTAAACCTAGGCCTAACACTAACACTATCCATTACACTAAACCACACCTAAACGCTAACCTAACACAAACAAAAGCCCTAAACCTATACATAACCCTACCCCTAATCCTAGGTCTAACCCTATCCATTACCCTAATGATAAAACTTATGCTAATCCTAGGTCTAACCATAAACCTATCCATTACACTAAACCACACGTAAACCCTAAACCTAAAACTTTCATTACCTTAAACCGAAACCCAAATGTTAATTCAAGCCCTAAACATAAACCCTAACCTAACCCAAACCCACACCTTGATCCTGACCCTAATAATAACCCTAGTTCTAAATCTGACCGTTAGGATACACCTAACCTAACACTAAATCTATTCCTAATGGTAACCCTATTCCTGACATTAGCCCTAGCCCTAATACTAGCCCTAACCCTAACACAAACATTAGCCTTCATCCTGGCCCTATCCTAGCTTTAATCATAACCCAAAACCTAACCCTAGCCCTAACCCTAATACTAACCCTTGCCCTAGCCCTCAAACTAGCTATAACCCAATACCTTACCCTAAATATAATCCTAACTCCAACCCTAACTGATGTCTTAAACCTAACACTAACACGAGCCCTAATTTAGCCCTATCTCTAACCCTAACCCTAACCATAAGCTCTAAGACTAACTCTAACTCTCACACTAGTCCTTTCACTAGTTCTAACCCTATCCCTTACCATAATCCTAAACCTAACCCAAAAGCTAGTCCTAACCCTTGTTCTACTCTTAGCTCTAGCCCTAACCATAGATCAAAAACTAACTCTAAATCTAATCCTAACCCAAAGCCTAAAATTAATCATTATAAATACATTTATATTTAGACTCTGTGTCTACGGATGTTGGCTTCAATTATTATTTAGAATATAGTCATTAGTTTCATAAAAAGGCATACCATTTCTGTTGGTGTATAGAGAACTGATGCTCAGGGGTAGTGTTCTATGTTAAGGGGAAAGGAATGAGGGTATGTGATTAATCTAACATAGCAACTTTGGAGGAGAACTCTAATGACTAGATAGGGGGAATTTATGGAAGAAGATATAAATTCAAACTGCTTATCTGTATTCATAAAATTACCCAATGTATAAATCATAAAAGTTAGGAGGCTGAAAGTGGGAGAGAGGGAGAAATAAAAAAGAAGAAAAATGACAAGGAAAGAAAGAAAGAGAGGGATAAAGAAAATAAGAGCAAATAAAGTGGTGCTGAGGTGGGGCCTCTGCAATTCCTCTAAATTATACAATTCTAGTGATTCAGTTCTTCAAGTCCAATTTCACGGAGAGTTCTTGGTTTCACATATGTTGAGGTTGTAAGGACCAGAGGGGGAAAGGTAGAGAAGAATGGATGAGAAGAGAAAAAAAGGAAAAGTAAGAAATAAAAAAGGCTCTCAGAACTCTGTTTTATTTTCTTATATTAGGTGGAGTTTTCTATTCCTAGCTTGAGTCTCTTTGCTTAAGGTGGTGGAGGTAGCCATGGTGAGAGGGCTTTAGCTTCTACCTGGAGCCTACCTACTCTTAGCCTCTGAATTGGAAACCAGGTGCCTGTACAGTTGCTGTTCCTCATTGATAGCTACACCCCCCAAAAGCTTGTGTGAAAAATCTTGAGTTATCACAGCTGGAGGTAGGGGAGTTGGAAACCAGATGCCTGATAAGCTGCAGAACCCAGCTGGTATCCATGCCCAGTGATAGATGGCGAGTAAGTTTTTCCAAGATGGATTCAATCTCTCACACATGTATGGTGTTTGGTGAGGTCGGTGGTTCTGGAGTGACCTTGTGCTATGTCCAGAGCTCAGACTGGTGACCTGCAAGCAAAGCCTCTGTGTTCTGTGCTGCCTTGCATGTGTGCAGAGAGCACCTGTGTGGCTGAGACTGTTGTCAGCATCCAGAGAAACTGCACAGCCCAGCCTTACATCTGGGCCAAGAGCACCCATGTGGCCATAGATTTCTTCAAATTTCTATGATACTGGGAAGGATTCATCTTTTACTTAGCCTTACTATGCTCCACAGGTTTGGGCCTTGTCAGTTCAATGGTTCATTGTCAGGAAAAGTTTGTATTTTTGGTTTCCCTTCATTATGGCTTTTTCATGTAAATGAAAATTGAGTTGGAAATCAAACAGGGTTCGCCAGAGGTGCTTGAAACTTTACACAATTAGTTCTCAGTGAGCACTCTCTAGTGTCTTTCTTTTGAAGGTGGGCCAAAGATGAAGCATGCAAAAGAAACTGTATCTGAGAGCCCTTAAGGAGAAAACAGAGAAACATGTATGTACTGAAATAAGTCTCCCAACAATTTGATCAGATTTCTTTGATACTACACAGTATTCATCTTTTAGCTTGCTCCACTAGGCTCCCCAAGGTTGGCACTTCTAGGATCAATGGTTCTCTAAACAGGTAAGGGTTAGTGTGATGATTAGGGTGAGGGCTAGCTTTAGAGATAGTGTTAGGGTTAGAGTTTATTTTGTTCAAATTTCTTTGATACTGAGAAGATTTTTCTTTTACCTAGCCTCACTATGTGCCCCAGTTTGTGGCCTTCTTGGTTCAATGGTTCGCTGTTGGAAGTAGTTTGTTTTTAATGTCTCACTTCATTCTGATCTATATAGGTAAATAAGAATGGAGCTGGAAATCAGAGGGTTGGTTCTAGTTGGTTGAAAATTCACATTCTCAATCAGTTGTCTGTGGGCACTCTCTGGTTTCTTCCTTGTAAATGTAGCGATAAGCTGAAGCATGCAAAACGAGTTTATCCAAGAGCACTTTAGGAGAAAACAAGGCAATATGCATGTACTGAAATACATCCCCCAATTATTTGGTCAGATTTATTTGATACTGTGCAGGATTCATATGTAAGCTTGTCATACTAGTCTCACCAACTTTAAAAGTTTTATGATCAAAGGTTCTCTTAACAGGTTAGGCTTAGGGTTATGGTTAGAGTTAGGGTTAGAACTAGTGTTAGGGTTAGTGTTAGTTTTTTATAACTTTATGAATACTGGGAAGGATTTATCTTCTTTCTCTTCTTAGTATGCTCCCCATATTTGGGCCTCATAGTGAAATGGTTTGCTCTCAGGACTAGTTTTAATTTTCATCTTTCACCTAATTTTGCCCTATATGGGTGAATGGAAATGGAGCTGGACTCAGAGTTTGTGCTAGCTGCTTGAAACTTCACACACTCAACCAGTTCTCAGGACACATTCTCTTCTTTTTTTTTCTTGTGGAAGTAGCCCAAAGCTTAATTAGAAAGAAACAGCTTTATCTGTGAGCACTTTAGGAGCAAGCTTTAATTTTTTTTTTTTTTGCATGGATTATTTGATATTGTACAGGATTCAATTTTTTCCTAGTCTTAGCAGGATGGCCAAGTTTGAGTTTTCAAGGTTTGCCAGTTCACTGTCAGGAACAGTTTGAATTTTTAGATTTCACTTTATTATGGCCTATGGACGTGAATGAAAATGGAGCTGGACATCAAACAGAGCTAATATTAGCTGCTTGAAACTTCACACACTCAATCAGCTCTCTGTGGGAACTCTCTGGTTGTTCCCTGTGCAAGTACCTTAAACTGACACATGAAAAAAAATAATTTATCCAAGCGCACATTAGGAGAAAACAGGGAAATATGCGCGTACTGAAATACGTCCCCCAATTGTTCGGTCAGATTTCTTTGATACTGCACAGGATTCATCTGTTAGCTTGCCCCACCAGGCTCCTTTATTTGGGGACTACGCTGATCAATGGTTTTCTTAACACGTTAGGTTCGATTTTGTATTAGTTTAGGGCTAGATTTACAGCTAATATTTTGTTAGATTTAGTTTTGTTCATATTTCTTTTGATACAGGGCAGGATTCAACTTTTACCTAGCCTTACTATATTCTTTAGGTTTGGACCTCTTAGGTCAAGGGTTTGCTCTCCTGAACAGTTTGTATTTTGTTTTATGTTTTTTTTTTTTTTTTTTTTTTTTTTTTTTTTTTTTTTTTTTTTTTTTAGTTTTGAAGAATTTATTATGCATGGAATTATTAATACACACCAGATAAATTTCACATTGTCAAATTTATGTATCTAAATTTCTTTTTAGTGACTTATTATTTCATAAGCAATATATTTTAGATTTATTAATAATGGCATTTCAATAATATTTAATGTTATCTGCAACCCTTTGCTAAATAGTTACTACAAAGAAATATTTAAAATTGTATTAGTAAAATGTGTGCAGAAATTTAGGTAAATCACAGTAGAAAATTTCAGTGCAACTTTTTTCTTTTTTTTTCTTTTTTTTATTGTTGGTTGTTCAAAACATTACATAGTTCTTGATATATCATATTTCACACTTTGATTAAAGTGGGTTATGAGCTCCCATTTTTACCCCATGTACAGATTGCAGACTCACATCAGTTACACATCCATTGATTTACATAATGCCATACTAGTGTCTGTTGTGTTCTGCTGCCTTTCCTATCCTCTACTATCCCCACTCCCCTCCCCTCCCCTCCCCTCCCCTCTTCTCTCTCTGCCCCCTCTACTGACATTCATTTGTCCCCCTTGTATTATTTTTCCCTTTCCCCTCACTTCCTCTTGTATGTACTTTTGTATAACTCTGAGGGTCTCCTTCCATTTCCATGCAATTTCCCTTCTCTCTCCCTTTCCCTCCCACCTCTCATCCCTGTTTAATGTTAATCTTCTTCTCATGCTCTTCGACCCTACTCTGTTCTTAGTTACTCTCCTTATATCAAAGAAGACATTTGGCATTTGTTTTTTAGGGATTGGCTAGCTTCACTTAGCATAATCTGCTCTAATGCCATCCATTTCCCTGTAAATTCTATGATTTTGTCATTTTTTAATGCAGAGTAATACTCCATTGTGTATAAATGCCACATTTTTTTTATCCATTCATCTATTGAAGGGCATCTAGGTTGGTTCCACAGTCTTGCTATTGTGAATTGTGCTGCTATGAACATCGATGTAGCAGTGTCCCTGTAGCATGCTCTTTTTAGGTCTTTAGGGAATAGACCGAGAAGGGGAATAGCTGGGTCAAATGGTGGCTCCATTCCCAGCTTTCCAAGAAATCTCCATACTGCTTTCCAAATTGGCTGCACCAATTTGCAGTCCCACCAGCAATGTACAAGTGTACCCTTTTCCCCACATCCTCGCCAGCACTTGTTGTTGTTTGACTTCATAATGGCTGCCAATCTAACTGGAGTGAGATGGTATCTTAGGGTGGTTTTGATTTGCATTTCTCTGACTGCTAGAGATGGTGAGCATTTTTTCATGTACTTGTTGATTGATTGTATGTCCTCCTCTGAGAAGTGTCTGTTCAGGTCCTTGGCCCATTTGTTGATTGGGTTGTTTGTTCTCTTATTGTCTAATTTTTTGAGTTCTTTGTATACTCTGGATATTAGGGCTCTTTCTGAAGTGTGAGGAGTAAAGATTTGTTCCCAGGATGTAGGCTCTCTATTTACCTCTCTTATTGTTTCTTTTGCTGAGAAAAAACTTTTTAGTTTGAGTAAGTCCCATTTGTTGATTCTAGTTATTAACTTTTGTGCTATGGGTGTCCTAATGAGGAATTTGGAGCCCGACCCCACAGTATGTAGATCGTAGCCAACTTTTTCTTCTATCAGACGGCGTGTCTCTGATTGATATCTAGCTCCTTACAGAACTACAGAACCCTAAAGAGAGAAATAGAAGAAGATCTTAGAAGATGGAAAAATATACCGTGTTCATGGATAGGCAGAACTAACATCATCAAAATGGCGATATTACCAAAAGTTCTCTATAGGTTTAATGCAATGCCAATCAAAACCCAACAGCATTACTTGTAGAAATAGAGAAAGCAATCATGAAATTCATATGGAAAAATAAACGACCCAGAATAACAAAAACAATGCTAAGCAGGAAGTGTGAATCAGGCGGTATAGCGATACCAGACTTCAAACTATACTACAGAGCAATAGTAACAAAAACAGCATGGTACTGGTACCAAAACAGGCGGGTGGACCAATGGTACAGAATAGAGGACACAGAAACCAATCCACAAAACTACAACTATCTTATATTTGATAAAGGGGCTAAAAGCATGCAATGGAGGAAGGATAGCATCTTCAACAAATGGTGCTGGGAAAACTGGAAATCCATATGCAACAAAATGAAACTGAATCCGTTTCCTCTCGCCATGCACAAAAGTTAATTCAAAATGTTTTATATTTTTTAATTTTTATTTTTGGTTGTTCAAAACATTACAGAGTTCTTGATATATCACCTTTCACACTTTGATTCAAGTGGGTTATGAACTCCCATTTTTACCCTGTATACAGATTGCAGAATCACATCAGTTACACATCAACAGATTTACATATTGCCATACTAGTGTCTGTTGTATTTTGACCTATGCGTGTAAACGGAAATGGAGCTGGAAATCCAACAGCGTTGGTGCTAACTACTTCAAACCTCACACACTCAATCAGTTTTCTGGGGGCATCCTCTGGTTTATTTCTTGTAAATGTAGCCCTAAGCTGAGGCATGCAAATCAACTTTATGTGAGAGCACTTTAGGAGAATACAGGGAAATATGCATGTAATGAACTAGCTCCTCAATTAGTTGGTCAGAATTCTTTGATATTGTGAAAGATTCATCTGTTCACTTACCCAACTTGGCTCCCCATGTGTGGGACTTCTAGGATCAAAGGGACTCTAAACAGGTTAAAGTTAGTGTTAGGGTTAGTGTTAGGACTAGGATTAGACCTAGTGTTAAGATAAGAGTTACTTTTTTTTTCAAATTTCTATGATACTCTGCAGTCTGTATTTGGGGTAAAAATGGGAGTTCATAACCCACTTGAATCTAATGTATGAAATATGATATGTCAAGAGTTTTGTAATGTTTTGAACAACCAATTAAAAAAAAGATGTCAATCACAAAAAAAAAAAAAATTCTATGATACTGTGCAGGATTCATCTTGTTTTTTTAATTTTCACTATACTCCAAATGTTTGGGCCTCCTACATAAAGGGTTTGCTTTCAGGAACAGTTTCAATTTTCATGTTTCTCTTTTTTTATGCATGTAGGGGTAAAAAAAATAAAGCTGGAAATCAAACACGGTTTGAGCTAGCTGCTTGAATCTTCACACACTCCATCAATATTCAGTGAGCATAATCTGGTGTTTCCCATGGAATTAGCCCTAAGATGAAGTAAAAAGCAACAGCTTTATCTCTGGGTGCATTAGGAGCAAGCAGAATACACATGTAATGAAAGAGCTTCAAATTTTTTTGGTTGGATGAATTTGATACTGTGATACTGTACAGGTTGCATCCTTGACCTAGCCTTAGTAGGCTCCTCACGTTTGGGTCTTCAAGGTTCAATGGTTTAGTGTCAGGAACAGTTTGAATTTTTAGGTTTCACATAATTAGGGCCTATAGGTGTGAATGCAGTGGAGCTGTAAATCAAACAGGGTGGTTGCTAACTTCATGAAACTTCACACACTCAATCAGACCTCTGTGGGCACTCTTTGTTTTTTCTTTGTGAAAGTACCTTAAGCTGAAGCATGAAAAACAATTTATCCATGATCACTTTAAGGAAAAAAAAAAAACAGGAAATATGAATATACTAAAATACCTCTCCAAAATTTCATCAAATTTCTTTGAAACTGCACAAGATTCATCTGTTAAGTTGTTCCACTAGGCTCCCCAAGTTTGGGACTTTTATGATGAGAGGTACTCTAAACAGGTTAGAATTAATTTAGGGTTGGGTTACATTTAGTGTTAGAGTGAGTTTTTCTCAAATTCATTTAATACTTGGCATAATTTGTTTTTAAACTACCCTTACTATTTTCACCAGGTTTGGGCCTTATCCCTTCAATGTTTTGCTGTCAGGAATAGTTTGTATTTTAAGGTTTCCTTCATTTTGACCTATAGGGGTAATGGAAATGGAACTTGAAATCAACCTGGGTTGGTGCTCGCTGCTTAAAACTGCACACACTTCATCATTTCTTTGAGGGCACACTGGTTTCTTCCTTGTGAAATTTCCCAAAGCTGAAGCATGCAAAAACATCTTTATTCGAAAGTACTGTTGGAGATAACAGGGAAATATACATGTAGTGAACTATCTCCCAAAATTATTTGGTCAGATTTCTTTGATACTCCCTAAACCTAGCAGAAAATCTAGCCCTAATCTGAGTCCTAACCCTAGATGTAAACCTAAACTAAACCTAGCCCTAGCCCTAACCCTAACCCTAATCCTAGCCCTAACTCTAGCTCTAACTCTATCACTTAACCTAAGCCAAACCCTATCCATATGCTAACCTTAGTCCACATCCTAATCCATAGCCTAATCCAAACCCTAACCCTATTACTCATCCTAACACTAGCCCTCATTCTAGCTCTAACCATAACTCAAATCATTACCCTAATACAAACCCTCAGTCTAAATCTGATCCTAAACTTAAACCAGATCCTAAAACTAGTTCTAAGAGTAAACTTATACCTAAACCTAAGCCTAACATTAGCCCTAGACCTAATCCTAATCCTATATATAGCCATAATTCTAGACCTAGACCTAAAAAATCTTGAGCCCTAGCCCTAACGTTATTCTTAACCTAAAGTGAACACTAACCCTATCCCTAGACCTAAACCTAGTCCTAATTCTGGCTTTCACCCTAAACCTAACTCTAACCTGAACACTGACCTTAACACTAACACAAAACCTAGCTCTAAACCTGAACCTAACCCAAAACCTAAAACTAACACTAGACATGGCCATAACCCTAACCCTAAAACTAGCTCTTATCAGAACCCTAGATCTTACATTACACATAGCCTTAACCCTGGGCCTAAACCTAACACAAAACCTAGCACTATTCTGAGGCCTAATCCTACCCTAAAAATAACCATAATCTTAAATGTAGCCATAACCCTAACCCTTGCCTTAGACATAACCCTAGATCAAAGCCTAACCCTTAGCCTATAAAAAACCTTAGGCCTATTCGTAAACATAAACCTAACACTAGCCCTAATCCTAAACTTAACCCTAGTACTAACCCTAGCCCTAAACCTAACATTACCCTAAACCTAACCCTAACCCTAACCTTAATAATAACCGTAGCCTAAACCTAACCCTCTCCATAACCCTCATCTTAAACCTAACCCTCGACTTAACCCTAAACCTAACACTTGCCATAAACTTAACCCTAAACCATACCATAAATAAAAACTAAACATATCCCTGAACCTAAATTTAACCATAACCTAAACTTAACCCTAAACCTAACCTTACATCTAATCCAATACATTACTCTAAAACTAACCATAACCTTAATGAAAACCCTAGCCATATCCCCAACCCTAACCCTAATCATAATCATAACCCTAACCTAGAACTAACACTCAACCTAACACTCCCCCTAGCCCTAACCATAGCTTAAGCCCTAACCATTACATTAAACCTAACCCTAGCCCTAGCCCTAATCATAACCCTAACTCTAGCCTTAACCCTAATATTAAACCTAGCCCTAATCCTAGCCCTAATATAGCCCTATTCCTAACCCTAACTCTTACCCTAGATTTAAGATTAACTGTAATTCTCACACAAGACCTATCCATCTTCTAACCCTATAACTTACCGTAAGCCTAATCCAAGCCTTAACCCTAGTCATAACCTTTGCACTAGCACTAATTCTAGATCAAAACCTATCTCTAAAACTAACCCTATCCCTTACCATAACCCTAACCGAAGCCCTAACCCTAGTCATAATCCTTAGCCCTAGCACTAACCTATCTCTTAAACTCACCCTAACCTGAGACCTCACCCTAACCCTGAAATTAGCTCTAACCCTAATGCTATTCCTAAAATTAGCCCTAAACCTAGCCCTAGCCCTAAAACAAAACTGAGCCATACCCCTAACACTAATTCTTACCCTAGGCTAAACCCTAACCCTACACCAGCCCTAAACCTAGCCCTAATTTGAAACCTAACCCTAACCCTAAACCTAACCCTGACCCTGACTCATATCCAAACACTAAACCTAGCTCTAAACATCACCCTAACCTTAAACATAACCCTAACACTAGGCCTAGCCCTAAACTTAACCCTAAAACTAACCTTAATCATAACCCTATATTTACAATAGCCATAACCATAACACTAGCCCTATACCTAATACAAAATTAGCCCAAATCAAGTCCTAACATGAGCTTTAACCATAAAACTAACTCTAACCCTAGTCCTAATTTTAGCTCTAACTCTATCACTTACCCTAAGCCAAACCCTCACCCTAATGCTAACCGTATTCTTAGCACTAATCCTTAGCCTAACCAAAACCTAAATCTATAACTAGTCCTAACCCTAGACTTCATTCTACATCTAACCGTAACCCAAACCCTAACCCTATCCCTGATCATTATTCTGACCCTAACAATAATCTTACCTCTAAATCTAAACCTACCCCTAAATCAAACCCTAACACTAGCCCTACTGGTAACCTTACACCTAAACCTAAACCTAACACTAGCCCTAGACCTAAACCTAATTCTAAATCTAGCCATAACTATAGCTCCAGACCTAAAGACACACTAGACCAAGCCTTAACATTAACACTTAACCTAATGCAATCTCTAACCCTACCTCTAGACCTAACCCTGGTCCTAATTCTGCCTTTAACCCTACCCATTAACACACCTGAACACTGTCCTTGCCACTAACACTAACCCTAACTCTAAACTTCACCCTAACCCTGAAACTACATCTAGACCTAACATTAACCATAAAACTAGTCTTAATCATTACACTAGTTCTTACATTAGCCATACCTCTAACCTATCAAAAAACCTAGCCCTAATCCAAGCCCTACCTTAGCATTAAACCTAAATATAACCTTAACAATAACCCTAGCCCTAACAATAAACCTAAGCCTAAGCCTAGACCTAATCCTAACCAAAACCCTAGCCCTAACCCTAGCTTTAACCCTATTCATTACCCTAAGATAACTATAATCCTTAGGCTAACCCTAGGCGGAAACCTAATCCTAGCACTAGCCTTCATCCTATCTATTAACCTAAACCTAATCTGAACCCTAACTCTAAATGTGTCATTACCCAATCCCTAAATATAAGACTAATTTGACCCCTAAACGTAAACCTTTACCTAACCCCAACCCTAAACTAGACCCTGACACTAATAATACCCATAGCTCTAAAGCTAACCCTAACAAGATACCTAAACTTTACAGTAGACCTAGCCATAAACCTAACCCTAAAACTATCCCTAACCGTACCCTAGATCTGACATTAACCCTAGCACTAATCTAGCCCTAACCCTAATGCAAAACAGCCCACATCCTAGCAAAGAACCTCATCTTAATCACAACCCTCACCCTAACCTTAACCCTAATTTTCACCCTAATCCTTAAACTAGCTATATTGCCATCCCTTACCCTAAACCTAACCTAACCCTAAACCTAACACTAAACCTAGCCCTAACCCTAGGCCTAACCCTAACACTAACCCTAGCACCAATCCAAGACCTAATTTAGCCCTATCCCTAACCCTAACCCTATCTCTAAGACTAACTCTAACTCTCACACTAACCCTATACCTAGTTGTAACCTTATCCCTTACCATCACCATATACCCAAGCGCTAAACGTAGCCCTACCCTAGAACTATAGTTAGCCCTATCACAAAACAGAGATCTAAACCTAACTCTACATTTAACCCTAACCCTAAGTCTAAACCTATCCACAACTCTACTCTTATCCCTAATCCTTAACCTAAGACTAAATCTCGCACTTACACTAGCCCTAACCCTAAGACTAAACATAAAACTAGCCCTAACCCTACCCCTAGCCCTAAAACAAAACCAAGTCATAGCCCTAACCTTAATCCTTAACCTAAAACAAATCCTAACCCTACACCTAGCGCTAACCCTATCCCTAAATATAGTCTAATCCTAAGTCGAAAACTAACCCTGACCCTGACTCTAAACATCATCCTCACCATAAACCTAACCTTAACACTAGACCTAGACCTAACTCTAAACCTATAACTAGCTGTAATCATAAACTTACTTCATACATTAGAGGTAGCCTTAAACCTAGCCCTAACCTAACCCAAAACCTAGCCTTAATCTTAGTCCTAAATCTAAATTTAACCCTGAACTTAAACCTAACCCTAACCCAAACACTAGCCCTAACCTTACACATAACCCTAGCCCTAACCTTAGGGCTAACCTTATCCATTACCCTAACGATTACCCTTCTGATAACCCTAGGCCTTACCCTAACCCTATACATTACACTAAACCAAACCTAAACCCTAAACCTTACCCTATCATTACCCTAACCCTAAATCTAACACTAATTCGAGCCCTGCACCTATACACTAACTTAACCCAAACCATAATCCTGACCCTGATTCTTAAAAAAAAAAAAAAAAAAAAAAAAAAACCCTAGATCTAAACTGACCCTAACCAAAAACCTAACCCTTATACTGGAACAAGCCATAAACCTAACACTAAATCTATCCCTAACTGTAACCCAAGTCCTGACATTAGCCATAGCCTTAATACTATCCCTAACCTTAAAACAAATCCTAGTCCTCATCATAGCCCTAAACATAGCCTTAATCATAACCTTAACTCTAACCCTAGTTTTAACCCTAATGCTAAACCTCACCCTTACCCTAAGCCTAGCTATAAGCACATCCCTTACCCTGAATTAAACCCTAACTCTAACCCTAACACTAGTGGCAACCCTTGCCTTATCCTTAGCCTTACCACTAACCCTATATCATAATCTAACTCTAAGTCTAACCCTAACAAAATGCCTAAGCCTAATCCTAAAACTAGCCCTAACCCATGCCCTAACATAACCCTAACCGTAATTTAGCCCTATCCATAAACCTAACCCTAACCTTACCTCTAAGACTACCTCTCTCATACTAGCCCTATCACTCATTCTAACCCTATCCCTTACCATCAACCAAACCCTAGCCCTAACTCTAGTGCTAACCATTTCCCAATACATATCCCTAGCACTAACCTTAGGCAAAACGTAACTAAAACTAGCCTTAAACCAAAGCCTAATCCTAAACCTAACACTAGCCCAAACCATAACACTAATCCTAAAATGAGCACTAACGCTAGCCCTAGACCTAAAACAAAACTGAGCCATAGTTCTAACCCTAAACATTACTTAAAACAAATCCTAACCTTACACCTAGACCTAAACCTATTCTTACTTGAGTTGGAAGCCGGACCCTAAAACTAAACCTGAACATGATACTGAACCTAACACTTCTAGCTCTAAACATCACCTTATCAGTAAACCTAACCCTAACAACAAACCTAGCACTCAAACCCTAAAACTAGCCCTAAACTTAAACCTAGTACTTACATTAGCTGTAACCCTAACCCTAGCTCTAACATAACCCCAAACCGAGCCCTAATCAGAGCCCTAACCCTAGCTTTAAACCTAACCTAACCCTAAAACTAGCCCTAATTGTAACCATAATTTAGCCTTAAACTGATCTCTAACTCTATCCATTAACATAACCATAACCCAAAACTTAATGATAACATAACCCTAGCCCTAACCTTAAGGCTAATCCTATCCATTACCCTAATGATAATCCTAACCCTTCTGATAACCCTAAGCCTAACCCTAACCCTATACATTACACTAAACCAAACCTAAACCCTAAACCTAACCCTTTCATTACCCTAACCCTAAATCTAACACTAATTCGAGCCCTGCACCTAAACACTAACTTAACCCAAACCATAATCCTGACCCTGATTCTAAAAATAACCCTAGATCTAAACCTGACCCTAACCAAAAACCTAACCCTTATACTGGACCAAGCCATAAACCTAACACTAAATCTATCCCTAACTGTAAACCAAGACCTGGCATTAGCCATAGCTCTAATGCTATCCCTAACCCTAAAACAAATCCTAGTCCTCATCGTAGACCTAAACATAGCCTTAATCATAACCCTAACTCTAACCCTAGTTTTAACCCTAATACTAACACTCGCCCTTGCCCTAAGCCTAGCTATAACAACATCCCTTACCCTAAATTAAACCCTAACTCTAACCCTATCCCTAGTGGCAACCCTTGCCTTATCCTTAGCCTTAGCACTAACCCTAGATCAAAATCTAACTCTAAATCTAACCCTAACTCAATGCCTAATCCTAATCCTAAAACTAGCCCTAACCTTAGCCCTAACATAACTCTAGCCGTAATTTAGCCCTATCTGTAAACCTAAACCTAACCTTAGCTCTAAGTCTAACTCTCTCATAGTAGCCCTATAACTCATTCTAAACCTATCCCTCACCATAAACCTAACCCTAGCCCTAACCCAAGTGCTAACCCTTTCCCAACACTTATCCCTAGCACTAAACTTAGGCAAAACGTAACTCTAAAACTAGCCTTAACCCGAAGCCTAAGCCTAAACCTAACACTAGCCCAAACCAAAACACTAATCCTAAAATGACCCCTTACGCTAGCCCTAGACCTAAAACAAAACTGAGCCATAGTTCTAACCCTAAACATTAACCTAAACCAAACCCTAACCTTACACCTAGACCTAAACTTAGACTTATTTGTGTTGGAAGATGAACACTAAAACTAACCCTGAACTTGACACTGACCCTAACACTTCTAGCTCTAAACATCACTGCATCAGTAAACCTAACCCTAACACTAAACCTAGCACTCAAACCCTAACTAGCCCTTAACTTAAACCTAGTACTTACATTAGCTCTAACCCTAATCATAGCCCTAACATAACACAAAACCTAGCCCTAATCAGAACCCTAACCATAGCTTTAAACCTAACCTAACCCTAACACTAATGCTAATTATAACCATAACTTTAGCCTTAAACTGATCTCTAACTCTATCCATTAACATAACCAAAACCCAAACCTTAATAATAACTCTAAGCATAAATCTAACCCTATCCCAAATCCTAACACTTCCATTACCCTAAACCTAACCTGAATCCTAAACCTAACCCTATCATTACCCTAATGCTAATCTTAAAACTAATTCAAGCCCAAAATTGAAACCTTAACCTATATCAAACCCTAAGTCAGACCTTGACCCTAATAATACCCCTAGCTCTAAACTTGATCATAACCCTGCACCTAACTCTTAGCATAGATTTAGCCATAAACCTAAATCTAAAACTATCTTTAACCATAATTCTGGGCCTGAAATTAGCCCTAGCCTGAATCCTATACCTAACCCTATAAACACACCTAGCCCTCATTCTTGTCATAAACCTAGTCTGAATCATAACCCTATCTCTAGCCCTATACCTAACCCTAAATCTAACGCTCACCCTACCTCTAAACCTACCTATAATGACATCTATTACCCTAAATTTAAACCTAACCCTAACCCTAAATATAGGCATAAGCTAAACACAAAACCTAGCCCTAATCCTAGCCCTAATTTAGCTCTATCTCTAACCCTATCCTAAGCCTAGCCCTAAGACTAACTCTAACTCTTGCACTAGCCCTAACCCTAGATCTAAATCAATCCCTTACCCTAAGTGAAATCCTAAATCAAAGAGTAACCCTAGACCTATCTCTTGTCTTTACACTAACCAAAACCCTAACCCTATTAATAGTCATAACCCTAGTCTTTGTTTAAGCTCTAACACCATCCCAAACCCTAACCCTAACCCTGATCCTTATTCTGACCCTCACACTAAACCTAAGTCTAACCCTAACACCAACCCTAACACAAAATTTACCATAATCCTATCCCTAGACCTAATTGTAAACCTAACTCTCAGCCTAGCCCTAACCATAGCTCAGAACCTAACCCTTATGCTAAACAAAACCCTAAACCTAATCCTAGTTCTAACCCTCACCTTAACCCTATCACAAGACCTAATTTTAACCATAACCCTAGCCCTAACCTTAACTCTAACTGCATCCATTACACTAAACATAACCCTTACAATAATTCTAACCCTAGACTTAACCCTAATCCTATCACTTTCCCCAAACCTATCAATTAGCCTAACCTACCCTGAACCCTAAACCTAATCCAATTATTACACAAACCCTAACCCGAATGCTAATTTGAGCCCTAACCCTAACCTCAAACATAAACCAAACCCTAATACTAACCGTGACCCTAATAATTCCCCTAGCTATAAACCTGACTCTTACTCTACCTAACACTTAGAGTAGACCTAGCCATAAAACTAACCCTAAAACTATTCCTATCCTTAACCCTAGACGTGATATTAACCCTAGTCGTAAACCTAGCCCTAACCCTAACAAAAACCCAAGCCTTATCCTAGCCCTAAACATAGCCTTAATATTATCTCTAAACCAAACACTAGGCCTAAACCTAACACTAACCCTAGCACTAATCTTAGCCCTAATTTAGCCCTATCCCTAAGCTTAACACTAATCCTAGCCCAAAGACTAACTCTTTCACCCTAACCCTATTTCCAAACATATCCCTTATTAGAACACTAATACTAGCCCTAACCCTTGGTATAACCCTAGCCCTATTCATGGCCCTGACCATAACCCTAGATATAACCCTAACTCTAAATCTAACCCTAAACCTACTCCTAAACCTAAAACTAACACTAGCCATAATGCTAATGCTAATCCTAAAATTAGCCCTAACACTAGCTCTAGCCCTAAAACAAAACTGAACCATATCCGTATCCCAAACCCTTATCCTAAACCAAACCCTAACCCTACACCTAGCCCTAACCATATCCTAATTCTAGTCCTAATTCTAACCTGAAAATTACCCTGACTCTGACTCTTACTCTAACACTAACCCTGGCTATAAACATCCTCACCCTAAAACTCAACCTAACACTAGACGTAGCCCTAACCCTAACCCTATAACTAGTAGTAATCATAACCCTACTTCTTACATTAGCCATAGCCTTAACCCTAGCCCTAACCTAACACAAAACCTAGCTTTAAACTGAGTAGTAAACCTAGTTTTAACCCTAAACTTAAACCTAAGCCTAACCCAAAACTAGCCTTAATCCTATACAGAACCCTAGCGCTATCCTTAGGTCTAAACCTATCCATTACCCTAACAATAACTCTAACTCTTAAGCTAAACCTAGGCCTAAACTTAACCCTATCCATTACACAAAACCAAAACTAAACCCTAAAACTAACACTGTCATTACACTAAACCGAAACCCTAACCTAACCCAAACCCTAAACCTGACACTGACCCTAAATATAACCCAAATATAAACCTGAATCTTACCCTAAACCTAATCCTTACACTGGATGAAGCCATAAACCTAACACTAAATCTAGCCCAAACTATAAGCCTAGACCTGACATTAGCCCTAGCCAGAATACTATCTCTAACCCTAACACAAACCCTAAACCTCATCCTAGCCATAAACCAAGCCTTAATCATAACCCTAACCCTAACTCTAGCCCTAAAAATAATACTAACCCTTGCCCGAGCCCTAAACCTAGCCAGAACATAGTCCTAAACTTTACTCTAACCCTAGCCAGAATTCTAACCATAACCCTAGCCCTATCACTAGCTCTAACCCTATCCATTACCCTAATCATAAGCATAACTCTAATGGTAACCCTATGCCTAACCCTAAACTTATCCCTAAACCTAAACTATTTTATTAACCTAAACCTAATCTGAACCCTAAACCTAACCCTATCATTACTCTAACGCTAACCCTAATGCTAATTCAAGCCTTAAACCTAAACCTTAACCCAACCCAAACCCTAACTCTGCCCCTTCCCATGATAATATACCTAGCTCTAACCCTGAACCTACCACTAAACCTAATCCTTATACTAGACTTAACCATAAACCTAACCCTAAAACTATTGCTAGCCAAAAGCCTAGACCTGACATTTGCCTTAGACATAATTCTAGCCCTAAACTTAACAAAAAACAAACCCATAACCCTAACACTTGCCCTAGACTTAATCCTATCCATAACCCTAGCCCTAAATTTAGCCTTACCTTATCAATTACCCTAAACATAACCCTAATTTTAATGATAACCCTAGGCCTAAATCTAATCTTCTCCCTAACTGTAACCTTATCCATTATGCCAAATCAAACCTGAACCATAAACCAAACCCTATCATTACCCAAAACCAAACCCTAAAGCTAATTCAAGCCCTAACCCTAAAACCTAACCTAAACAAAACCCTAAACCTGAAGCTGAACCTAATAATACCCCTAGTTCTAAATTTGAACCCGACCTGAAACCTAAGACTTACACTAAACATAGCCATAAACCTAACCCTAATCTTTAGCCTAACCCAAACCGTCACCCTATTACTATTCCTAACCCTAGACCTCATTCTACCTCTAACTATAACCCAAACCCTAAACCTAACCCTGACACATATTCTGACCTTAAGAGTAACTGTATGTCTAAACCTGAACCTAACCGTAAACCGAACCCTAACACTAGCACTAGCAATAAACCTATACCTAATCCTAACCCTAACACTAGCCCTAGACCTAAAGCTAATCCTGACTCTAGCCATATCTCTAAGCCCTAGACCTAAACAAACACCTAGCCCTAGCCCTAATGATAAACCTTAACCTAACACAAATATTAATCCTACCCCTAGACCTAAATCTAGTGATAATTCTGTGTTTAACCCTAACCCTAACTATAACCTGAACACTGACCCTGACCCTAACACTAACCCTAGCTCTAAACATCCCTAAAATGGTAACCCTAAACCTAACACTTAATCTAGGCATAACACTTACCCAGAAAGTAGCCCTAATCATAACCCTGGTTTATACATTAGTTGTAGACCTAACACTAGCCCCAACTTAACCCAAAACCTGGCCCTAAGCAGAGTGCTAACCCTAGTTTTAACCCTAACCCTAAAACTAGCCTTCATCCATACCTAACCCTAGATCTAACCCTGAGCTTTTACCCTATCCATTACCTTAAGCTAAAACCTAAACCTAATGCTAACCCTAGTCCTAACCCTAATTCTAGCCTAACCCAAAACCTAACCCTATTACTAGGCCTAACCCTAAACTTCATTCCAGCTCTAACCATAACCAAAACACAAACCCTATCCCTGACACTTATTCTCACCCTAATACTAACAGCAAGAATAATCCTGACCCTAACCCGAAACCGAACCCTAACATTAGCCCTACCAGTGAAAATATACTTAAACCTAAACCTAACACTATCCCTCGACTTAAACCTAATCTTAAATCTAGCCATATCTCTAGCCCTACACCTCAAAAACAACCTAGCCCTTGCCCTAACAATAACCCTTATCCTAACCCAAACACTAACCCTACCCCTAGACCTAAACCTAGTCCTAATTCTGGCACTAAACCCAACACTAACTCTAACCTGAACATGGGCCCTGACCCTAACATAATCCTAGCTCCAAAGCTCACTCTAAACCAAACCTAATCCTAACACTAGACCTACCCATAACCCTAATCGTAAAACTACCCCTAATCATAACCTAGCTCTTACATTACCCATGGCCCTAACACTAGGCCTAAACTAGCACAAAACCTAGCCTTAATTTGAGGCTTGAACATAGCCCTAAGTTTAACCATAAACCCAACCCTAGCCCTGACACTAAACCTAAAGCCTCACTTTAGACTTAACACTAGCTCAAAGCCTAACCTTTACCCTTAACATAAACCTAGCCATATCCCAAACCCAAAACTAACACTAGCTCTAATAATAACATTAACATAGCCCTAATCATAGCTCTAATTATATGAACTATCCTAACCCTAATTCTAATCATAACCATAAGCCTAGCCCTAAACCTAGCTCTAATTCTATCCACTATGCTAAACACAATCCTAACCCTAATGCAAATCATAGACTTAACCCTAAACCTATTGCAATCCCTAAACGTATCCATTGCCCTAAAACTTACCTGAACCCTAATCCTAAGCATATTCTTTATCCTAATCCTAAATCTAACACTAATGCTAATTCGAGCCCTAAACCTAAACATTAACCTAAACCAAACCATAAGCCAAATACTGACCCTAATAATACACATAGGTTTAAACTTGACCCTTACCCTAAGTCTAACACTTACACTAGACCTAACCCTAAACATAAACCGAAACCTATCTCTAATGTTACCCTCAACCTGACAATAGCCGTAGCCCTAATCCTAGCACTAAGCCAAACACAAACACTAGCTCTTATTGTAAATAAAACTTAGCCTTAATCATAAACCTAACTCTTATTCTAACTATTTTCCTAGCCCTAAACCTAGTTATAACCCCATTGCTTACCCTAAACCTAACCCAGACCTTAACATTAACATAAAACTTAGCCCTAACCTTAACCCTAGGACTAAGACTAACACTAACCCTAGCCCCAATCCTAAACATAACCCTAATCCTAGCTTTAAGACTAACTATAACTCTCGCCCTAGACTTAGCCCTAATTCTAACTCTATCACTTACCATAATCTTATTCCTAGCCATAGCCTACATTAACCCTAACCCTAACCTTATATTTTGCCCTAACTGTAGATCTAAACCTAACTCTAAATCTAACCCTAATTGTAAAACTAACCCTAACCCTAACACTAGCCCTAACCCTAATGCTCATCCTAAAACTAGCTGTAACCATAGGCTTAGACCTAATAGACATCTGAGCCATAACAATAACCCTAAACTTTTACCTAAACCAAATACTAACCTTATATCTAGCCCTAAGCCTAGCCCTAATTTGAGTCCTAATCTTAACCCTAAATCTACCCCTAAACCTGTCTCTGGCATTAACACTAACCCTAGCTCTAAACATCACCCTAAACCTAAAACTTAACCTAAATCTAGCACTGGTTCTAACCCTAATTTTAAAACTAGTTCTAATCATAAACTTAGATCATACATTAGCCATAACCTTAAACCTAATGCTAAACCAAACCTAGCCCAAATCTGATACCTAACCCTAGCTTTCACCATAACCCTCACCTAACACTAGCCCTACCCTAACCAGAACCCTAGCTCTAACCATAGATCTAACCTTATTCTTTACCCTAGCCAAACCCCATCCCTAATGCTAACCCTAGTCCTATAACTAGTCCTTAGTCTAACCCAAACTCTAACCCTATTACTAGTCCTAAACCTAGCCCTCATTCTTGTCATAACCATAACCCACATTCTAACCCTAACCTTGACCCTTATTCTGACCCTGAATTTAAAACAAACCCTAACACTAGCCCTACCCATCACCCTATATCTAAATGTAACCCTAATACTAGACCTAGATTAAACCTAATCATAAATCTAGCCATATCTTTAACCAAGACCTAAACAACAAACTAACCCTAGCTCTAAGGATAACCCTTCACCTAAGCTAAACACTATCCTTACCTCGAGAACCAACCAATCCTAATTCTGGTTCTAGCGCTAACCCTAACCCTAATCCAAACACAGACCCTGACTCTAACACTAAACCTTGCTATAAAACTGACCCTAAATGAAACCTAAACCTAACACTAGAACTAGCGATTACCGTAGACATAACCCTTACATTACCACAGCACTATAACTAGCTCTAAACCTATCACAAAACCTAGCCCTAATCCTAGGTCTAAATCTAGCCCAAAGTGCAAACCTAACCCTAACCTAAACTTATTCCTTACCTTAAGCCTAATACTCATGCTAAATCTAACCCTCATCTGAGACATATACCTAGATAAAACCCAAAAGTGAACCCTAAACTTAAGCCTAGTCCTATCCCTAAACCTAATCCTATGCCTAGGGCTAATCATAATGTTAACACTAGCCCTAATACTATCTCTAAATTTATACAATACCCTAAACAGAACCTTAACCCTAATGATAACCCTACCTCTAATCCTAATTGTAAACCTAATCCTAGACCTAACCTTAAAACTAACCCTCATCATAGCCTTAACCCTAGATAAAACCATAACACTTACTCTAAAACTAACCCTAGCCCAAACCCTAACACTAAACCTAAACCTAAAACTACCACTTACCCTAACCTAACATCTAACCCTATCCATTTCCCTAACTCAAATGATAATCTTAGCCCTAACCTTAACACTAACTCTAAACCTAAAGCTACCACTAACCCTACCCCGACCTCTAACCCTATCCATTAACCTAACTCTAAAGATAACCTTAGCTCTAACCCTAACACTAACACTAACCTTAACTGTAAGTCTAACCCTAGACATAATCCTAAACCTAAGCTTCATCCTAGCACTAACCCTAGCTCAAAACCTAACCTGTACCATAAATCTAACCCAAACCCTAACCCTAGGCCTAGCCCTAACTCTAACTCTAGCCCAAATAGTATTCTAAACCCTAGCCCTAAACCTAGCTCTAATGCTATTCATTACCCTAACAATATCCTTAACCCAAATGCTAACTCTAGGCCTAACCATAATCCCACCAAATACTCTAATCTTACCCTGAATCTTAAACCCAAACCTTTCCATAAACCTAACCCTAATTCTAACCCTAACGCTAATTTGAGCCTTAACCCTAATATTTAACCCGAAACCTGACCCTGCCCCTAAAAATACACCTTACTCTTAACCTGGGCCTTACCCTAAACCTAACATTAGACCTAGACATGAACCTAACCCTATAACTATCCCTAGCCATAACCCTAAACCTGATATTATCCCTAAAACTTGCCCTACCTCTAACGCAATACTTTCCCCTCATCCTAACCCCAAATCTAGCCTTAATTCTCACACAAACATAACCCTAGACATTAACCTAATTCTAATCAACACCCTAGCCCTAAAACTAGCTATAACCCCAAGCCTTCCCTTAAACCTAACCCTAAACCTAATCTTAAACATAGCCTCAACACTAGGCCTAACCCTAACACCAATCCTAGACATACTCCTAGCCCTAATATAGCCCTAAACTTAACACTAACCCTAGACTTAAGACTAACTCTAACTATCACCCTAGCTCTATTCCTAGTTCTAACCCTATCACTTACCGTAACCCAAACACTAGACCTAACCTTAGCCCTAACCCTAGCCATAGCCCTAACCCTAGAATTAACCATAACTCTATATGTACCACTAAGCCTAAACTCACCGTATCACCAGCAATGGCACTAAGATTAATTGTAAAACTACCTTTAACTTTATCCTTAGCCCTAAAATATAATGAGCCATAACACTAACCCTAACTCTTAACCTAAACCAAAATTAACCCTACATCTAGCCCTAAGCTTACCCCTATTTCGAGTCCTATCCCCAAACCTAAAACTAACGCTGACCCTGACTCTGAACCTAACACTAACCATAGCTCAAAACATCACCGTGAACTTAAACCTAACCATAAAACTAGACTTAGTTCTAACCATAACCCTAAAATTGGCCCTAATCATAACTCTAGTTCTAACATTAGCTGTATCCACAGGTCCAGATCCGCCAGCCACAGTCTGTGCGCTGCGGCGCGACTGCCGGCCCGTCCGCCAGCAGCAAACGTGTCTGGGTCCTGCTAGCCTCTGAGACGCAGCTTGGCAGGAAGAAGTCTTTAGCCAAGCCATCATGAAATAGCGAGCTGGGAGCTGAAGCAAACCGGTTACAGACCAGTCCCACCCCTCCCTTCAGACACTCCAGCAAGGAGCATGGGGCCCGCCATGGCAGAGAGGTGACGTCATCAGAGTTCGGCCAACGGAATTCCTTCCCAGCAGAATCCACTTTAGCAGGTGTGTGACTCCCTCCCCATCCAGATACAAGCAGCCAGGAAACTTCATGGACCTCTCAGGGGTCATGTCTGTAGGGAAGCAGAGGGGATCCCTGACCCCCAAACCCCATATCATCAGCAATGACTCCCAAGGTCTTAGCTGCCAGTTTACCACAGCACTGGGGCTTAAATGGGACACACAGTGGGGCTACAAGTGTAACTAGATCTCTGGGGAACCGCTTCTGGTGAACAGGACCTGGCTGGCTGGCTGACAGGAGGAAGGGGGGTAAGGGCCGGAGAAGTGAAACGGCTCTGGACTGACAAGTCTGAGAGACTCCCAGGAGACGCCTTACAGGGATTGCTGTGGGCAGGTAGAGAGCAGAAGCTCCACTCAGAGGGCACAGCTCCACCTACTGGAAGAGAAGAAAATGGATCTGTAAGACATCAATATTTTATTTTTATTTATTTTTCTTTTTCTCTCTCTGTTCCTTTCTCCCCTTTTCCTTTTCTCTTTATTTCTTGTTTCAAGTTTTATTGTTCTTTTCATTCTCCTCTAATCTATCTATCTCTCTCTCCTTCTTTCTTTTTAAGAGCACCTTCATTCCCCTACTCCCCAACTTTCATCCCAAGCATTACGTCTTCCATTACATGGAATTGTCAAAATGCAAATAGGTGAATGTCTCAAGGCTGTCTATACGGCTCCTAAATACCTAGCTACTACCAACACCCTGATCCAATTGCCTGTTAGTATCCACCTTCAGTAGAGCAATCTTCTAAAGTAGCCAAGACATACTAACCCTCGTACCATCATAGCACCTAACCTAGACATATAGTCCTAAGAACAAACAAAAAATCACTATATGCATACAGAACCTGGAAGCCTTTTATGAATTGAATGAATCAGCTTTAAAGTACAATAAAGCCCAACATTTCTAGACATAATCTCCCACCACAAAGGAGAGACAACAGAGATATACAAAGCCAAAACAAATGTATAGGAGAAAGCAGTTACAAAGCAGTCAAACAGAGCTGGAAAGTAACGTGAACAACATGAAAAAAACAAGGGAAAATAGGACTACAAACAATGCAGGCCAACTTCAATCCACAGGAGGACCTAGAAGCATCAGAAACATGGACAGGGAAAGAAATCAAGGCATACCTAACTCAGATGGAACGGAATATTAGAGAAGAGATGAGACAGCAAGTCCAAGCATTGAAAGGATATTTTGAAAATGAACTAAACAAACAAATTCAAACTGCAAAGAAGAAGCTTTACCAAGAGATAGAGATTAAAAAAAAAAAAAACAGTAATCCTAGAAATGTAAGAAACCATAAACCAGATTAAAAACTCTAACGAGAATATTACAAATAGACTAGATCAAGTAGAAGTCAGAACATCAGATAATGAAGACAAAGTGTATCAACTTGAAAAGAATATAGTCAACACAGAAAAGATGCTTAAATCTTATGAGCAATCTATCCAAGAGATATGGGATCTCATAAAAAAACAAATTTGAGAGTCATTGGGATAAAAGAAAGCACAGAGGATCAAACCAAAGGAATGGAGAAGTTATTAAATGAAATAATCCTAGAAAACTTCCCAGAGATAAAAGATGGAATGGATTGCCAAATCCTGGAAGCCTACAGGACCCCAAACTTCCAAAACCATTATAGACCAACTCCAAGACATATAATTATGAAGATAGCTAACATAGAGAACAAGGACAGAATATTAAATGCTACGAGAGAAAGGAGGCAGTTTCATTCAGGGGTAAACCAATTAGGTTAACGACTGATTTTCATCACAGATTTTGAAAGCGAGAAGATCCTGGAACAATGTATTTAAAAAGCTGAAAAATAATGGATTCCAACCAAGAATACTGTATCCAGCAAAATTAAGCTTCAGATTTGACAATGAAATTAAAATCTTTCATGATAAACAAAAGCTAAAAGAATTTTCAGCCAGAAAACCAGCACTGCAAAGCATTTTGAGCAAAATACTACAAGAAGAGTAATTGAAAAATAGTGCCCAAAACTAACAGTGGGAGGTATCTCAGTAAAAGGGGAGAAAAATAACCAAAGAGGTAAAACTAGCCAAAGTAAAATAAATAAATAAACATGACTGGAAGTACAAACCACATTTTAATTGTAACCTTAAATGTTAATGGCTTAAATTCACCAATCAAGAGACATAGGCTAGTAACCTGGATTAAAAAAAACAAATCCAACAATATGCTGCCTTCAGGAGACTCATATGATAGGAAAAGACATACACAGGCTGAAGGTGAAAGGTTGGGAACAATCATACCACTTACATGGCCCTCAGAAGCAAGCAGGAGTGGCCATACTCATATCAAATAAAATCAACTTCAAACCTAAGTTAATCAAAAGGGATAAAGAAGGACACTATATACTGTGAAAAGGAACCATCCCCCATCAAGACATAACAATTATCAATTTGTATGCACCAAACAATGGTGCTGCAACATTCATAAAACAAACTCTCCTCAAGTTCAAGAGTCAAATAGACAACAACACAATAATTATGGGGGACTTCAGCACACCGCTTTCGCCATTGGACAGATAATCTAGACAAAAGCTGAACAAAGAAAGTATAAAACTCAATAATGCAATCAATAACCTAGACTTAACCGACATATATAGAATATACAAATCATCATCAAGTGGATACACGTTCTTCTCAGCAGCACATGGATCCTACTCAAAGATACACCATATATTATGCCATAGGGCAACTCTCAGTAAATATAAAGGTGTGGAGATAGTACCATGCACCATATCTGATCATAATGGAATGAAACTGGAAATCAATGATAAAAGAAGGAAGGAAAAATCCTACATCACATTGAAAATGAACAATATGTTATTGAATGATCAATGGGTTACAGAAGACATAGAGAAGGAGATAAAAAAATTCTTAGAGACAAATGACAATACAGACACAACATACCGGAATCTATGGGACACAATGAAAGCAGTTTTAAGAGGGAAATTCATTTCTTGGAGTTCTTTCCTCAAAAAAAGAAAAAAAAAAAACAAATAAATGAACTCACACTACACCTCAAAAACCTATAAAAGGAAGAGCAAAACAACAGCAAATATAGTAGAAGACAAGAAATAATTAAAATTAGAGCAAAAATCAACGAAATTGAAACAAACAAACAAAAAAAACATTGAAAAAACTAAAAGTTGGTTCTTTGAAAAAATAAATAAGATCGACAGGCCCTTAGCCATGCTAACGAAGAGAAGAAGAGAGAGAACTCAAATTACTAACATATGAGATGAAAAAGGCAATATCAAAACAGACACTACAGAAATACATAAGATAATTAAAAAGTATTTTGAAGTCCTATATTCCAATAAAATTGAAGATAATGAAGATATCGATAAATTTCTTAAGTCATACGATCTACCCAGATTGAGTCAGGAAGACACACACAATTTAAACAGACCAATAACAAAAGAAGAAATAGAAGAAGCCATCAAAGACTACCAACAAAAAAAAGCCGTGGACTGGATGGGTATAGAGTAGAGTTCTACAAAACCTTCAAAGAAGAATTAATACCAATACTTTTCAAGCTATTTCAAGAAATAGAAAAAGAAGGAATTCTTCCAAATTCATTCTATGAGGCCAACATCACCCTGATCCTGAAACCAGACAAAGACACTTCAAAGAAATAAAACTACAGACCAATATCTCTAATGAACTTGGATGCAAAAATTCTCAATAAAATCCTAGTGAATCGAATACAAAAGCATATCAAAAAAATTGGGCATCATGATCAAGTAGGATTCATCCCTGGAATGCTAGGCTGGTTCAATATACGGAAATCAATAAATGTAATCCACCACATCAATAGACTTAAAGACAAGAACCATATGATCATCTCGATAGATGCAGAAAAAGCATTCAACAAACTACAGCATCACTTTATGTTCAAAACACTAGAAAAACTAGGGATAACAGGAACTTACCTCAACATGGTAAAAGCTATATATGCTAAACCTCAGGCTAGCATCATCCTAAATGGAGAAAAACTGAAGGCATTCCCTCTAAAATCTGGAACAAGACAGGGATGCCCTCTATCACCATTTCTATTCAATTTAGTTCTTGAAATACTAGCCAGAGCAATTAGACAGACAAAAGAAATTAAAGGCATAAAAATAGGAAAAGAAGAACTTAAATTATCGCTATTTGCGGATGACATGATAATATATTTAACAGACACAAAAGGGTCTACAAAGAAACTGCTAGAGTTAATAAATGAATTCAGCAAAGTGGCAGGATATAAAATCAACACGCATAAATCAAAGGCATTCCTGTATATCAGCAACAAAACTTCTGAAATGGAAATGAGGAAAACCACTCCATTCACAATAGCCTCAAAGAAAATAAGATACTTGGGAATCAACCTAACAAAAGAGGTGAAAGATTTGTACAATGAAAACTACAGAACCCTAAAGAGAGAGATAGAAGAAGATCTTAGAAGATGGAAAAATGTACCCTGTTCATGGATAGGCAGAAATAACATCATCAAAATGGCAATATTACCCAAAGTTCTCTACAGGTTTAATGTGATGCCAAACAAAATTCCAACGGCATTTCTTGTAGAAATAGATAAAGCAATCATAAAATTCATATGGAAAAACAAAAGACCCAGAATAGCAAAAGCTATTAAAATTAAACAATAAGATAACAAATAAACAATAAGATAACAAATAACCCATTCAACAAATGGGCCAAGGACCTGAACAGACACTTCACAGAGGAGGACATACAATCAATTAACAAGTACATGAAAAAATGCTCACCATCTCTAGCAGTCAGAGAAATGCAAATCAAAACCACCCTAAGATACCATCTCACTCCAGTAAGATTGGCAGCCATTATGAAGTCAAACAACAATAAGTGTTGCTGAGGATGTGGGGAAAAGGGTACACTTGTACACTGCTGGTGGGACTTCAAATTGGTGAGGCCAATTTGGAAAGCAGTATGGAGATTCCTGGGAAAGCTGGGAATGGATCCACCATTTGACCCAGCTATCGCCCTTCTTGGACTATTCCCTGAGGATCTTAAAAGAGCGTACTATAGGGATACTGCCATATCAATTATCATAGCGGCACAGTTCACAATAGCTAGACTGTGGAACCAACCTAGATGCCCTTCAATAGATGAATGGATAAAAAAAATCTGGCATCTATACACAATGGAGTATTACACAGCACTAAAAAATGACAAAATCATAGAATTTGCAGGGAAATGGATGGCATTTGAACAGATTATGCTAAGCGAAGCTAGCCAATCCTTAAAAAACAAATGCCAAATGTCATCTTTTATATAAAGAGAGCAACTAAGAAGAGAACAGGGAGGAAGAGCATGAGGAAAAGATTAACATTAAACAGAGACGAGTGGGGGGAGAGAAAGTGAGAGAGAAGGGAAAGCATATGGAAATGGTAAGTGACCCTCAATGTTACACAAAATTACATATAAGAGGTTAAGAGAGGAAAAGGGGGGGGGGGAACAAGGGAGAGAACTAAACAACAGCAGATGACGTAGAGAGGGAAGATGAGAGGGGAGGGGAGGGGGTATAGTAGGGGATAGGAAAGGCAGCAGAATACAACAGTCACTAATCTGGCATTAGGTAAAAATTGTGAATGTGTAACTGATGTGAATCTGCAATTTGTATTTGGGGTAAAAATGGGAGTTCATAACTCACTTGAATCAAATGTATGAAAGTTGATATGTCATTAGCTTTGTAATGTTTTGAACAACCAATTAAAAAAAAACATTAGCTGTATCCCTAATACTATTACTAATGTTACCCAAAATTTAGGCCTAATGTGAGCCCCAACCCTAGCTTTAACCAAAACTCTAAACCTAAAACAAGTCCTAAACCTTATCCTAAATCTAACCCTAACTTTAATCGTTGCACTATCCCTAAACCTAACACTAACCCCAACAATAACACTAACCATAACCCTAGCCCTAACTCTAACTCTGACCTTATCCATTACCCTAACCCTAACCCTAATCCTAACCCTAATGCTACCCTTGGCCTAACCCTAACACATTCACTAACCCTAACCTATCCATTACACTAAACATAACCCTAACCCTAACCAAACACTAAACCTAGATGTAACACTAACCCTAAAACTGGTCCTAATTGTAAACCTAGTTCTTACATTAGCTGTAGCCCTAAAGCTAACACAAAATTTAGCCTAGACCTAATCCAAGCTCTAACCCTAGCTTTAACCCTAATCCTAAATCTAACCCTACCCATAACCCTAACCTTAACTCTAGCCCTAACACTAGTGCTAATCCTATCCCTTACCCTAAGACAAACTATAACCCTAAAGCTACCCTTCTCCTAAACATAATCCTTAGCTGAACCCAAAACCTAACTTTATTACTAGTCCTAACCCTAATCCTCAATCTAGCTCTATCACTATCCCAAACCCTAACACTAACCCTGACGCTTATTCTGACCCTAACACTAATCATAGGTCTAAACCTGACCCTAACCCTAAGCAGACCCCTAACATTGGCCATACCTGTATCCCTATAACTAAACCTTACACTACACTAGACCTAGACCTACACTTAATCTATTATCGAGTGATAACTCTAGGCCTAGCCCTAAACAAAAACTTCATCCTAGCCCTCATAATAACCCTTAAACTAACCCAAACACTAACCATACCCCTAGAACAAACCCTAGTCCTAATGCTGGCCTTAACAATAAACCTAAACCTAAACCGAACACTGACCCTTACCCTAACACAAACTCTAGCTCTAAACCTTATCCTAACAAAACACATAACCCTAACGCTAGATGTAACCATATCACCAACCCTGAGACTAGCCATCACCATAGGCCAAAATCTACCTCTTACTCTATCCACTACCCTAACCATAACCATAACCCTAATGCTAACCCTAGCCCTAACCCTCACACTGACTCTAACCCTAATCCTCATCCTAGTTCAAACCCTAGCTCAGTCCCTAACCCTTAAACTTAACCTAGGCCTAACACTAACCCATGGCCTAAACCTAAACCTAACCTAAACCCTAGCCCTAATACTAACCTTAACCATATCCCGAACCCTAGCTCTAAGCCTACATATTACCCTAACTCTAACCTTAAACATATTGATAAACCTAGCCCTAACCCTAGCACTAAACACACCCATTACCCTAACCCTAACCCTAACCCTGATGATAATGCTAGCCCTTACCCTAAATCTAACCTATCCCTAACCCTAGGCATATCCATAAACCTAACCCTTGCCATAGAACTAATCATTGCTCAAACCCTAACCATTACACTAAACCTAACACTATACCTATCCCTAACCATAACCTTAAGCCTAAACTTAACCCTAACCCTAACCCTAATATGACATCAAACCCTATACAATACCCTAAACCTAATGATAACCCTAGCCCTAATCTTAACACTAAAGTTGAACCTAACCCTAACTATAACCTAGACCTAAACCTAAACCTAACCCTTGCCCTAGTGCTAACCATAGATCAAACTCTAAACCATACCCTAAACCTAAACCTAAACCTAACCCTATGCCTAAACCTAAATCTAGCCCTAATAAAAACCATAACCCTAGCCCTAAAACTATCCCTTACCCTAAGCACAACCATAACCCCAGGCCTAACCCCATCCCATTTGCTAACTCTAACCCTATCAATTACACTATACATAACATGAACCCTATACCCAAACCTATCATTACCCTAACCAAACCCTAATGCTAATTCAAGTCTAAACCTAAACCTGAACCTAAACAAAAACCTGAAACCTAATTCTAACCCTAATAATAACCCTCGCTCTATACCTGAACCTTATCCTAACCCAAACCTTTACACTAGACCTAGCCATAAATCTAACCCTAAATCTATGCCTAATGTAAGCCTAGACCTAACACTAACCCTAGCCCTAATTCTTGCCATAACCATAAAACAAAGCCTAGCCCTCATCCTAGCCCTAAACCTAGCCTTATTACTAAATCAATCCATAACCCTAGTCCTAACCGAAATTCTAACATTTGACCTAGCCCTAAAACTAGCTTTAACCCCATCCATTCCCCTAATCCTAACCTTATCCCCTAAACCTAAACCTAAGCCTAAACTAGGCCTAAACCTAATACAAACACTAGACCTAATCCTAGCCTTAATTTAG
Source organism: Marmota flaviventris (assembly GCF_047511675.1). Classification (NCBI taxonomy): domain Eukaryota; kingdom Metazoa; phylum Chordata; class Mammalia; order Rodentia; family Sciuridae; genus Marmota; species Marmota flaviventris. The sequence goes on along the minus strand of NW_027287769.1, from coordinate 226,164 downwards.
CCCTAAACCTAACCTAACCCTAGCCCTAAGATTAACTCTAACTCTCGACCTAGCCCTATTTCTAGTTCTAACCCTATCCTTTACCAATATAATACCCCTTTGTATTTGGGGTAAAAATGGGAGTTCATATCACTATCACTTGCCTTTGCATTAGCCCTAACCCTAGTTCTAGCTCTAATCCTATCTCAACCCTAACTCTAAATCAAACCCTAACCCTAAGCTAAAACTCTCAATAACACAAGCTGTAACACTAATGGTAGTCTTAAAACTAGCCCTAACCTAGCCATAGCCCTAACCCTAACCTTTAACACAAACCAAAACCTAATCCTACACCTATCCCTAAACCTAGCTCTAATTCGAGTCCTATCCCTAACCCTAAAACAAACCCTTACCCTGACTCTGACCCTAACACTAACCTTAGCTCTAAACATCACTCAAAACCTAAACCTAAACCTAACCCTAGACCTAGCCCTAACCCTAACAAATAAAACAAGTTCTAATCATAAACCTAGTTCTTACATTGGCTGTAGCCCTAAACTTAACTTAACTTAACCCAAAACCTATCCGTAATCAGAGCATTAACACTACCTTTAAACCTAACCATAACCCTAAATCTAGCCCTAACCCTTATTATAACCTAACACAAACCCTAACCGTAACCTCTGATATAAACCAAAACCTAACCCTAAAACTAGCCTTAATCCTAACCATAAACCTAGACCTAACCCGAGCTGAAACCCTATCCATTACCCCAATCCTAATCCTAATCCTAAACCTAGTGCTAACGCTAGGATAACCCTAAACCTATTTCTAACCGTAAACTTATACATTGTCCTAAACCTAACCTGAACCCTAAACCTAATCATACCCATTAACCTTATCCTAACCCTAATGATGTTAACCATAAAACTATCTCTATAACCAAAACCATAGACCTAACATTAGCCGTAGCCCTAATGAAGCCCTAATTCCTAAAAAAAATACTCTAGCCCTAATCCTAGCCCTAATTTTAGCCTTAATCCTAAAACCAGCACTAACCATAGACGTAAACCTAATTTTAACCCTCGCCCTAGTTCTAAGCTGGCTATAACATCATACCTAACCATATCCATAACCATAACCATACACCTAGGCTCAGCCTTAATACTCTAATACTTAATAACTAGCTCTAATTCTAGCGCTAATTAAGGCCTATTTCTAACCTTAAATCTAATCCTTACACTAACTCTAACTCTCACCATAGCCCTATCCCTAGTTCTAACCCTATCCCTTATCATAACTTAAATCCTAGCCCTAACACTAGCCCTACACTTCGCTGTAGCCCTAGACATAGATCTAAACCTAACTCTAAATCTAACCCTAACCCTAAGTCTAAACCACACCCTAGCACTAGCTGTAACCCTAACGCTAATTTGAAAAGTAGCCACAACCAAAGCACTAGCTCTCAAGCAAAAATGAGCCATTTCACTAAACTAACCCTTAACTAAAGCAAACCCTAACACTACAGCGAGCCCTAACTCTAGACATAATTCGAATCCTAACCATAACCCTAGAAATAATACTAACACTGACTCTGACCTTAACACTTACCCTAGTTCTAACATCACCCTATCATTAAACCTAATCCTCACACTTGGCCCCGCCCTAAACCTAAAACTAAACTATCCCTAATCGTAATGCCAGTTCTTAAATTAGCCACAGTCCTAAACCTAACACAAAACCTAGCCCTAATCCAAGGCTTAACCTAGGTTTAATCCTAATCCTAACCCTGGCCCTAACCTTAACCCTATCACTAGTCCTAATTGTAGTTCTAACTCTATTTCTTACACTTAGTCAAACCCTCACCCTATTGCTACCCTAATCCTAACCCTAATTCTATGCCTACCCCAAACCCTAACTCTATTACTAGTCCTAATCCTAACCCTCATTCTAGCTCTAAACTTATCCCAAAACCTAACTCTAACCCTGAGCCTTATTCTGACCCTAACACTAAACCTAGGTTCAAACCTGACCCTAACCCTTATCTGAAAACTAACACTAGCCCTACCAGTAACCCTAAAACTTAACCTAACAATAACACTAGCCTAGATCTAAACCCAATCCTAAATATAGTCATAACCCTAGCCTTAGCCCTAACAATAACCCTTAACTTAAACCAAACACTATCTCTACCCCTAGACCTAACCTTAGTCCTCATTCTGGACCTAAGCCTAAACCTAATCCTAACCTGAACCCTGACATTTACCCTAACAAAAACCCTAGCTCTAAACCTGATTCTATGCCAAAAACTAACCCTAACACTAGATGAACTCTAAATATAGCCATAACCATAACTCTAGCTCTTACATTACACATATACCTAACAGTAGCCCTTAACCTCACACAAAACCCAGCCCTAATTACAGCCCTAAACCTAACCCTAAGCATAACTATAAACCTAAACTTATCAGTAACTTTAACCCTAAACCTCGTTCTAGCCCTAACCCTAGCTCAAACACTAAACCTTACCATAAAGTAACCCTAGACCAAACCCTAAACCTCATCCAAATTCTAACCCTAATCCTAACTGTAACCATAGCCCAAACCTTAGCTCTAATTCTATCCATTATACTAACAATAACCCTAAAAGTAATGTTACTCCAGCCCTTAACCTAACCGTATACCTACCCTAGCCCAGACAGTAAACCTAACCCTTAACCTAGCCCTAAACCTAGCTCATCCCTAACCCTTACACTTAATCTAACCCTAACACTATCCCAAGGTCACACCCTAAACCTAAACCCAGCCCTAATCCTAACCTTAACCCAAGCCCTAACCCTAGCTTGAACCCTACCCATTACTCTAACCCGAAACTTAACCCTAATGATAACACTAGACCTAAAGCTAAACCTACCCTAACCCTAAACATAAACCTAACCCTAGAAATAACAGTGAACCTAACCTAACCCTCATTCTAAACCTAAGCTAGCTCAAATGCTAACCCTATTCCTAAACCTAAACATAACGCTAACGTTAACCTAGAAATATCTTTAACATGACATCTAAACCTATTACCCTAACCCTAATGATAACCCTAGCCCTAACCGTTACACTAACCTTGTTCATAACCCTAGACCAAACCATGAATTAATCTTAGCCATACCAAAATTCCTAGCTCAAACCCTAAACCCTACCCTAAACTCAATCCTAAGTGTAATCCTCGCCCTAACCCTGACCCTAACGCTAACTCTAGCCCTAATCCTAACCATTATCCTAGCCCTAACCATAGGTCTCAACCTATAAATTACCCTAATGATAACTATAACACTAATGCTAACCCTAGGCCTAACTCTAAACCTATCACAACCCCTAACCATATTCATTACCTTAAACCGAACCTAAGCCTAAACCTAACACTAACATTAATGCTAATTTGAGCCTTAACACTAAAACTTAACCTAACCCAAACACAAAGTCTGACCCTGACCCTAATAATCCCCAGATCTTAATCTGACCCTTTCCCTAAACCTAACACTTTAATTTGACCTTGCCATAAACCGAATCCTAAAAATATTAATAACTATAAACCTAGACCTGACATGAGTCCTAGCCTTAGTTTTTACCCTAAACCTAACACAAAACTTAGCCCTTATCCTAGCCATAAATCTAGCCTTAATCCTAAACCTAACAATAACCCTAGCACTAACCCTAAAGCTAATCATAAAACTAGTCCTAAACCTAATCATAGCACTAAAACAAGACCAAGCAACAGGCCTAACTCAAACCTTAACTTAAACCAAAACTTAGCATTACACCTAGATCTAACCCTAGCCCTAATTCAAGCCCTAATCATAATCATAAAATTAACGCTTTACCTGACTTATATCCTAACACTCATCTAGTTCAAAACACCACCTTAACCCTAAACCAACTGTAATCATATCCCTACACTTAACCCTAAAACTAGCCCTAACCCTAGCTCAAAACCGAACCTTTATGCTAAACATAACCCTAACCCTAAGCGGAACCTAATATTAGCCCTACCACTAATCCTAGCCCTGAATCTAAAATGAACACTATCCTTCATCCTAGTCCTAAATTTAGCCTTAATCATAACCCTATCTCCAACCCTAGCCCTAACCCTAACTCTAACCCTCACCCTACGTATAAACCTAGCTATAACACCATTCTTTATCCTAAACTTAAACCTAACCCTAACCCTATTGCTAGGCCTTATCTAAACACTAACCCTAGCCCTAATCCTAGCCCTAATTAAACCCTATCCCAAACGCTAAATCTAAATTTAGCCGTATCCACTAATTCTAAATCTTACACTAGCCCTAACCCTAATGCTAATCTTAAAACTAGCCGTAACCCTAGCCCTAGACCCAAAACAAAACTGAATGATAGCCCTAACCCTAAACCTTAACCTAAACCAAAACTTTACCTTTACCCTAGCCCTAATTTGAGTTTTAATCCAAACACTAAAACTAACCCTGACCCTGACTCTGACCATAACACTAACCCTAGCTGTGAATATAACCCTAATCCTAAACCTAAACCTAAGACTAGACAAAGCCCTAACTCCAACCCCAAATTTAGCCCTAAACATAACTCTGGTACTTACATTAACCATAACCCTAACTCTCACACGAACTTAACACAAAACTTAGCCCTAATCCGAGCTGTAACCCAAATTTTAACACTAATCCTAACCCTAACCCTAGCCCTAATCATAAACATAACTCTAGCTCTAACCCTAGCTCTAACCCTATCCATTGTCATAAACAGAACATTAACTCTAATGCTAAACCTAGTCCTAAACCTAACCCTATCCCTAATCCGAACCCATTCCATTACCCTAACCCAAACCTAGACTCTAAACCTCACCCTATCATTAACCTAACACTAACCCTAATGCTAATTTGAGCCCTAACTTTAAAACGTAACCTATCCCAAACCCTAACCCAGACCCTGACTGTAAAAATAGTTCTAGCTCTAAACCTGACCCTAACCCTAAAACTAACCCTTACACAACATGTAGCCCTAAACCTAACACTAAAACTATCTTTAACCATAACCCAATACCTCATATTAGCCCTAGCACTAATCCTAGTCCTAAACCTAAAACAAACCCAGCCCTAAACCAAGGCTAATCATAACCCTAACCTTAACCATAGCCATAACCTAATTCTAACCCTCACCCTCTGACTAAACCTAGTTATAACATCATCCCTTACCCTAAACTTAATCCTAACCCTAACCCTAGCACTAGACCAAAGCTGAACACTAACCCTAGCCTTAATCCTAGCCCTAATTCTAACCATATCCCTTAACTAAACCCTAAACATAGCCATAAACCTAGCCATAACACTTGCCTAATTCTTATTTCTATTTGTAACCCAAGATCTAACTCTAACTCTAACTCTAACACTAACCCTAAGCCTAAGCCTAACATTAATACTAGCACTAATGCTAACACTAATCATGAAACTAGCCCTAATCCTAACCCTAGCAGTGAAACAAAACTGAGTAACAGCCCTAACACTAAACGTTAACTTGAACCAAATCCTAATACTACACCTAGAACTAACCCTAGCCCTAATTCGAGTCCTATCCTTAACCTGAATACTAACGCTGACTCTGACTCATATCCTAACACGCACCCTTGCTCTAAACACCATGCTAACCTTAAACCAAATCCTTACAGTAACCCTAGCCTTTTGAGGAATCCTAACCCTAACTCTAAATCTAACTCTGACCCTGACTATTAACCTAAAACTAACACTCGCTCTAAATATCACCCTAACCTTAAACCTAATCCTACACTAGAGGTTTAACCCCTAACCATAACCCCAAATTCACCCTAATTGTAACCCTAGTTCTTACATTAGCCATTGCCTATCCCTAAACCTAACACAATACTAGCCCTAATCTGAGCCCTAAACCTAGCTTAACCTAACCCTTGTTCTATTCCAAGACCTAACCCTAGTTCTAAACCTATCCCTTACCCTAAACCAAACCCTAACCCTAATGCTAACCCTAATCCTTAACATAACAAAATCCCTAATCCTATTACTAGTCCTAACACTAGCACTCATTCTAGCTCTAACCATAACCCAAAACCTAACCCTAACCCTGACCCTTATTCTGACCCTAAAGCTAATCGTAGGTCTAAACCTGAACCTAACCCTGAACTGAACCCTAACAGTAGCCCGTCCGATGACCTTATACCTAAACCTAACCCTAAAACTAGCCCTAGACCTAAACCTAATCATGAATCTAGCCATTATTCGAACCCTTGACCTAAAGTAAAACCTAGACATAGCCCTAACAATAACCTTAGCCTAAGCCAAACACTAACTCTTCCCCTAGACCTAATTCTGGCTTTAATTCTAACCATAACACTAACCAGAACACTGACCCTGACACTAACAGTAACCCTAGCTCCTAACACAACCCCAACCCTAAACCTAACCCTAAAAATATACCTAGCCTTAACATTAACCCTAAAACTAGCCTGAACCATAACAAGTTCTTTCATTAGCTGTAGCCCTAACCTATTGCAAAACCTAGCCCAAATCCAAGGTCTACCCTAGCTTTAACCCTAAAGCTAATCCTAATCCTAACCATAGCCCTAACCCTAAGCCTAGACTTAATCCTTAGCATAATCCTACCCCAAACCCTAGTCTAACCTAACAATTACTCTAATGATAACCCTAACCCTTATGATAACCCTAGGCCAAAACCTTAAACTATACCTAAACTTAACCCTATAAATTACCCTACACTTAACCTGCACCCTAAACCTATCATTATACTATCCTTAACAATAATGCTAATTCGAGCCCTAAACCTAAACCTTAACATAACAAAAACCCTAAACCTGACCCTAACTCTAATAATACCCTAGCTCTAAACTTGATCCTAACCCTAACCCTAACCCTTAAAATAGACCTAGCTATAAACCTAACCCTAAACTATCCCTAACTGTAACCCTAGACCTGACATTTGCCCTAGCTCTAATCCTACTCCTAACCCTAACACAAACCTTAGCCCATATCCTAGACATAAACTTCACCTTAATCATAAACCTAACACTTACCCTAATTATAACCCTCTCCCTAGCCATCAAACTAGCTGTAATCACAACCCAAATGATAAACCTAAACCCTAATGCTAAACCTTATGTAACCCTAAGACTAACTTAACACTAACCCTAACCCCAACCATAACCTCAACACTAACCCTATAACAAAACCTAACCATAACCCTAACGCTAAACCTAACATTAACCCTAACGATAACCCTAATAATAACCCTAACACTAACCCTAATTTTACCCTTAAACCTAAAACTAACCTTACAATTACCTGAACCCTAACTCTAAACCTAATCCAACCCTAACCCTAACCCTAACAGAAAACCTAACCCTAATCCTAAACCTAACTCAAACCATAATCCTAAACCTTACCCTATCCCTAACCCTATCCCTAACCCAAACACTAAGCATAAACCTAACCCTAACACTAACCCTTACCCTAAGACTAACACTAACCCTGACCCTAAACCTAACACTAACCTAATTCAAAACCTAACCCTAACACTAACCCTACCCCTATCCCTTAATGTAACACTAACCCTAAAATTTACCCTGATCCTAATACTATCCCTAACCTGATCCCTAATCTAAAACTAACACTAACCCTAACCCTAAACCTACCTTTAACACTAACACTAACACTAACACTTACATGAAACCTAACCCTAAACATAACACTATCCCTAAACCTAACCCTAACCCTAACCCTAATATTTATTTTAAACCTAAACCTAAATCTAACACTAACACTAATGCTAAACTTAAACCTAACACTTATCCTAACCCTAAACCTAACCCTAACACTAACTTGAACCCTAACCCAACAATAAAGCCTAAACCTCACATGAACCCTAACCCTAACAATAAACCTAACGCTAAACTGAACCCTAACCCTAATGGTATCCTATACCTAACCTTAATCCTATCACTAACACTAAGCCTTACACTAATACTAACATTACACCTCACCAGAAATGTAACCTTAACCCTAACATTTATTCTATATGTAACCCTAACAGTAACACTAAACCTAACTCTAACACTAACCCAAACAATAATCCTAACCCTAAACTTAACCCTAACTGTAACAGTAACCCTAATCCTAACCGTAAACTTAAATGTAACCCTAACATGAACCCTAAACCTAATCCTAACCATAACTGTAACATGAACCCACACCCTAACCCTAACCCTACACAAAACCTTAACCTTATGCTAATCCTAACACAACCCCTAACCAAACCATAACCCTAAACCTAACCGAACCCTAACCACTACCTAAACCTAATTATAAAAAACACTAACCTAACACTAACCCTAAAGCCAACTGTAACACTAACTCTAAAACTAACCCTAAGCCTAACCTGAACCCTAAGCCTAAACCTAACCGTATCACAAACACTAACCCTAACACTAACACTAACCCTAACGCTAATACTAATCCTAACCTTAACTGTAACCCTAAGCCTAAACCAAACCCTAACCCTAATACTAATCCTAACACTAAACCTAACACTAACCCTACCACTAACCCTAACCCTAATCCTAACCCTGAGCCTAACCCTACACCTAACCCTGTCTCTAACCCTAACCATAACCCTGACACTAACCCTAACCCTAACCTTTACCCTAACCCTAACACTCAACTAATGATAACTCTAAACCTAACACTAACCATAAACCTAAACCTAGCACTAAACCGAAACCTAACTATAACCCTATCTTAAACACTAATGCTAACCATAACCTTAACCCTAACCCTAAAACTAATTCAAATCACAACCCTAACCCTAAACTTAATCCTAACAGTAACCCTAACCCTATCCCTAATCTTATCCATCATCCTAACTCTACCTCTAATCCTATCCATTACATAAGCCATACCCTCACCCTAATGCTACCCTAGTCCTAAAACTAATCTTTAGCCTATCTGAAACCCTAACTCTAATACTAGTCCTAATCCAAGGCCTCATTCTAGCTTTAGACCTATCCCAAACCCTAACCCTTATTCTGACCCTAACACTAACCCTAGATCTAAACCTGACACTAACCCTAAACCAGACCCTATATCTATCCCTACCAGTAAAACTATACTTAAACCTAACAGTAAAAACAGCACTAAACCGAACCTAATCCTAAATAGATTCATAAATCTGGCCAAAGCCTTAAACAAAAACCTTGAACTAGCCCAAAAATAACCCTCATCCTAACACAAAGAGTAACCCTATCCCTAGACCCAACAAAATTCCTAGTTCTGGCTCTAATCCTGACCCAAACACTGACGCTTACCCTAACACAATCCCTAGGTCTAAACCGTATCCTAACATAAAACCTAATCCTAAAACTCGACTTATCCATAACCCTAACCCTAAAACTAGCCACAACCATAACCCGAGCTCTTACATTACCCATAGCCCTAACGCTAGCCATAAACATCATATAACCTAGCCCTTATCCTAGCCCTAACCTAGCTCTGATCGTAACCCTAACCATAAACCAAGACCTAATCCTAACCCTAAGGCTTGACCTAGTCCTGAACCTAGCTCAAACTCTAACTCTTTCCCTAATAATAACACTAACACTAACCCTAACCCTAGACCTGATTCTAACCCTAACCCTTGCCCTAGACCTAACCCTAGCTCAAACCCTAATACTTACCCTAAACCTAACCCTGACACTAACACTAGGCCTAACCCTAAGCCTAGCCATAACCTGATCCTTAATTCTAGCCCTAACCTTAGCTCTAACCCTATCCATTACCCTAAAGATAAGCCTAAACGAAATGCTAATCCTAGGCCTAACACTAACCCTATCGCTAACAATAACCATATCCATTACTCTAAACCTAACCTGAATCCAAAACCTAACCTTATCCATTACCCTAACTCTAAACCTAACCCTACTGCTAATTCAATCCTTAACTCTAAACCTTAAACTAAATCAAACCCTACCCAGACTCTGACCCTTATAATACACCTAGCTCTAAATCTGACGCTTACCCTAAACGTAAACCTTACACTAGACCTAGCCATAACCCAACCTTAAAACTATCCTTAACAATAACCCATGACCTGCCATTAGCTCTCACCCTAATCCTAGCCCTATTCCTAACAAAAACCCTCAAACCTAGCCCTAAATTTATCCTTAATCATAACCCAAACCCTAACCTATCCCTAACCCTAATTCTAACTCTCGCCCTATCCTTAAACCTAGCTATAACTCCATACCTTTCCCTAAACCTCACCCTATCCCTAACACTAACAATAACCATAACCCTAGCCCTAACCCTAGCTCTAATCCTAGCCCTAATTTAGGCCTAACCTTAAACCCACCCCTTACCCTAGCTCTAAGACTATCTCTAACTCTAGCCCTAGCCCTATTTCTAATTCTAACCCTATCTGTTATCATAACCATAACACTAGCCCTAACTTTAGCCCTCACAATAGCCCTAGGCCTAAACCTAGATCTACCCATAACAATTAATATAAAATTAAACCTCACCTTACTCCTAGCCCTAACACTATTGCTAATCCCAAAACTAGCCCTAACCCTAGCCCTAGCTCTAAAACAAAACTGAGCCATAGCCTCAACCCTAATCCTAACCTAAACATAACCATAGACCTGACGTTAGCACTATCCCTAATATTTACCCTAACTCTAACACAAATCCTTACCCTACACCTAGCCTTAACCCTCGCCCTAATTTGAGTCCTATCCCTAATCCTAAAAGTAACACTGAACTTGACTATGACCCTAACACTAACCCTATCTCTAATCATACCACTAAACCTAAACCTAATATAAACACTAGACCCAGTCCTAATTCTAACCTTTATACTAGCCCTAATCATAACCATAGTTCTTACATTAGCTGTAGTCCTACACCAGCCCTAAACTAACACAAAACCTAGCCCTAATCTGGGCCCTAACCCTAGTTTTAATTGTAGCCCTAGCCCTATATTTAGCCCTAACACTTAACCTAAACCTAACCCTAAACCTAACCTTGTCCTAACTCAAAACCTAAACCGAACCATAACCCTATTCCTAACCTTAACACTAGCCCTAAACTTAGATATAATTTTATCCATTACCCTAACCATAACTCTAAGCAAATTCTAACCCTAGGCCTAACTCTAACCATAGCCCGAACCTAACCATAACCCTGATCCTAACTTTAGCTCTAATCCTATCCATTAACTGAACCATATTTTAACCAAATTCTGTCCCTAGGCCTAACTCTAACCCTATGCCTTAGCCTAACCCTGTCCATTATACTAAACCTAACCTGAACCTGAAACCTAACCATATCCATTACCCTAACCTTAAGGCTAATTTTGGCCCTAACACTAAACCTTAACCTAACCCATACCCTAACCCTGACCCTAATAATACCCCTAGTGGTAAACCTGAACCTAACCCTCAACATAACACTTACAATAGACCTGGCCATAAACCTAACCCTAAAACTATCCCTCACCATAACCCTAGAACTGACATTAGCCCCAGAACTAATCCTAGCCCTAACCCTAGCACAAACCATCCCCCTAATTCTAGCCCTAAGTCTAGCCTTAATCCTAATCCTAACCTTAACCAGAAACCCTAACCCTAATTTTATCCCATACCCTAGCCCAAAATGTAGCTGTAACATCATATCTTACCCTAACCCTAACTTAACCCTAACCCTAGCTCTAACTCTAGGCCAAAAACTAACACTAACCTTAGGGCTAATCCTAGCCCTAAATTAACCCTAATCCTAAACCTAATCCTATCCCTAGCCCTAAGAGTAACTCTCACTCTCGCCGTAGACCTATCCTTATTTTAAAACCTATCCCTTACCATAATCCAAACACTAGCCCTATCCCTAGCCCCAATCCTAACTCTAAATATCACTGTAGCCTTAAACCTGGTTGTAAACCCTAATCTTAAACCCAAACCTCACCCTAACACTATCCGTAAACCTAATGCTATTTGGAAAACTAGCTCTAACCCTACCCTAACCCTAAAACAAAACCAAGCCATTATCTAACCCTAACCCTTAACCTAAACCAAACACTAACCTTACACATATCCCTAAACTTAGCCTTAATTTGCATCATAACCCTAACCATAGAAATAACCCTGACCCTGAGTCAGACCCTAATAGTACCCCTAGCTCTAAACATTGCCCTAATGCTAACCCTAGAACTAGCCCTAATCAGAAAACTAGTTCTTTCATTAGCTGTATCCCGAATGCTAACACAAGTCCTAGACTCAACCGAACCCTGACTCTAAACCTAACCCTAACCGTATCTCTAACCCTATCCCTTACCCTAAGCCAAACCTTCTCCCTAGTGTAACTCTAGTCCTAACTTTAATCCTTAGCCTACCCCAAACCCTAACTCTATTTCTAGTCATAAACTTAGCCCTCATGCTAGCTTTAACTCTAATCTTAACCATGTCTCTTATTCTGAACCTAACAGTAACCCCAGGTCTAAACCTGACACTAACCCTAAAGCAAACCCTACCCCTACCCCTACCGGTAGACCTATATGTAAACCTAACAGTAACACTAGCACTAGACCAAACCTAATCCTAAAGAGAGTAATGAATCTAGCATTAGCCCTAAAAAAGCCCTAGCACTAGTCCTACCAATAAACCTTAACCTAACGTAAAGACTAAACTTATAACTAGACCAAATGCTAGTCCTAATTGTGGCCCTAAGCATAAAACTAAACCTAACCCAACAATGACCCTTACCCTAATAGAAACCCTAGCTCTAAACCTTATCCTAAACCAAAACCTAACCCTAACAATAGATTTATCCATAACTCTGACCCTAACACTAGCCATAACAATATCCCTAGCTCTTACATTACCCATAGCCCTAACGTTAGGCCTAAACATCACAAAAAACCTAGCCCTTATCCTAGCTCTAAACCTAACCCTAATCATAACCCTAACCATAATCTAAGACCTAACCCTTATGCTAACCTTTGCCCTAGCCCTAACCCTAGCTCAAACTCTAACCCTCAGTCTAAACATAACCCTAACCCTAAAACTAACCCTAGCCCTGACTCAAACCCTAACCCTCACGCTAGCCCTGATCCTAGCTCAAACGCTAACACTTACACCAAAACTAACCCTGACACTAACCCTAGGCCTAAACCTAACCCTATTACTAATTCTAACCTTAACCCTAGCCCTAACCTTTCCTCTAACCCTATCCATTACCCTAAAGATAAGCCTAACCCAAATGCTAACCCTAGGTCTAACACCATTGCTAACACTAACCTTATTCCTTACTCTAAACCTAACCAGAACCCTTAACCCAACCCTATCAATTACCCTAACCCAGACCCTAACCCTCTCCCTAAAGCTAATTCAAGGCTATACCCTAAATCTTAACCTAAACCAAACCCTACTTGAACCCTGACCCTAATAATACACCTAGCTTTAAACCTGACCCTTAAAATAAACTTAATCCTTACACTAGACCTAGCCATAGCCTAACCCTAAAAACTAACCATAACCATAAATCCAGACCTGACAATAGCAACAGTCCTAATCCTAACACAAACACTACTCCTCATCTTAGGCCTATAACTAGCCTTAATGCTATCCAAAACCCTAACTCTAGCCCTATCTCTAATTTTAACCCTCACCCCATACCCGAACTTAGGTATAACCCCATCATTGCCCCTAAACCTATAACTAAACCTAACCCTAACACTATACATATCTCTAGCCCTAACCATAGGCATAACCCTAATACTAACCCTAGCACTAACCTAGCCCTAATTTAGCCCTAAACATAGTTCTACCCCTAATCTTGGCCTAAGATTAACTCTAACTCTCCCCCAGCCCTATTTCTAGTTCTAACCCTATCCATTACAATAAACATAACACAAGCCCTAACCTTAGACCTAACCCTAGCCCTAAACCCTACTCTAGATCTAAACATAACTCTATATTTGACTCTAAACCTAAGCCTAATCCTCAACCTACCACTAGACCTAACACTATCGCTAATCCTAAAACCAGCCGTAAACTTAGCCTTATTCCTTAAACAAAACCGAGACATTGTCCTAACCATAAATGTTAACCTAAACCAAACCTTAACCTAAAACTAGCCATAAACTTCTAGCTCTAATTCATGTCCAGGTCCTAAAATTAACCCTGAACCTGACTTATATTCTAACACTAACGTTAGTTCTAAATATCACACTATTCCTAAAGATAGTGCGAACACTAGATCTAGACCAAATACTAACTCTAATCATAACCTTAGTTCTTATATTAGCCATAGCCCTAACCCTAGCCCTAAAGCTAACAGAAAACCTGGCCCTAGTCTAAGCCCTAACCCAAGAAGTAAACCTAAACCTAAACCTAGCCTTTGCCCTAACCCTAACCCTAAACCTAGCCCTATACCTAGCTCTAACTGTATCAGTTACCCTAAGCCAAACCCCATCCATAATGCTAACCTTACTCCTAATCCTAATCCATAGCCTAATCCAAACCCAAATCCTATTACTAGTCATAACTATAGCCCTCATTCTATCTATAACCCTAAATCAAATCCTTACCCTAACAGAAACCCTCAGTCTAAATCTGAACCTCACCCTAAACCAAACCCTAAAACTAGCCTTACCAGTAAACTTATACCTAAACCTAACCCTAACTCTAGCCCTAGAACTAATCCTAATCCTAAATATAGTCATAAGTCTAGACCTCGACCTAAAAAAACCCTGAGCCCTAGCCCTAACAGAATCCTTAACCTAAAGCAAACACTAACCCTATCCCTAGACCTAACTCTAGTCCTAATTCTGGCTTTCACCTTAAACATAACTTGAACCTGAACACTGACCCTAACACTAACACTAAACCTAGCTCTAAACCTGAACCTAAATGAAAACCTTAACCTAACACTAGACATAGCCATAACTGTAACCAGAACCCTAGATCTTTCATTACACATAGCCTTAACCATGGGCCTAAACCTAACACAAAACCTAGGCCTACTCTGAGGCCTAAACCTACCCTAAGCATAACCATGATCCTAAATGTAGCCCTCACCCTAAACCTCGCCTCACACATAACCCTAACTCAAAGCCTAACCCTTAGCCTAAACATAACCCTAGCCCTATTCCTAAACAGAAACCTAACCTTAGCCCTAATCCTAACCTTAAACCTAGTACTAACACTAGTTCTAATCCTAACATTACCCTAACCCTAACCCTAATGATAACCCTAGCCCTAAACCTAACCCTATCCCTAACCCTAATCATAAACCTAACCCTCAACCTAACCCTACACCTAAACCTTGCCATAAACTTAACTATAAACCTTACCATAAATCAAAACTAAACCTATCCCTAAAACTATATTTAACCATAACCTAAACTTAACCCTAAACCTAATCTTTTATCTAATCCAATACATTACTCTAAAACTAACCTTAACTCTAATGAGGACCCTAGCCTAAACCCAACCCTAACCATAACCTTAATCATAACCCTAACCCAGACCTAACACTAAACCTAACACTTCTGCTATCCCTAACCATAGCTTAATCCCTAACCCTAACACTAGCCCAATCCCTAACCATAAGGCTAACTCTAGCCCTAACCCTAACACTAAACCTAGCCCTTATACTAGCCCTAATTTAGCTCTATTCCTAAACCTAACCCAAACCCTAGAATTAAGACTAACTATAATTCTCAGACAAGACCTATCCCTACTTCTAACCCTATCCCTTACCATAACCCTAACCCAAGCTCTAATCCTAGTGATAACTCTTGCACTATTCTTAGCCCTAGTACTAACTCTAGATAGAAACCTATCTCTAAAACTAACCCTAACCAAATGCCTCAGCCTAACCATGAAACTAGTTCTAACCCTAATGCTAATTCTAAAAAAGCTCTAACCCTAGCCCAAGCCCTAAAACAAAACCGAGCCATACCCCTAACACTAACCCTTACCCTAGAACAAACCCTAACACTACACCTGCCCTAACCCTAGCCATAACTTGCCACCTAAGCCTAACCCTAAACATAACCATAACCCTGACTCATATCCAAACACTAAACCTAGCTCTAAGCATCACCCTAACCTTAAACCTAACCCTAACCCTAGACCTAGCCCTAAACCTAACCCTAAAACTAACTCTAATCATAACCCTATTTCTTAAAATAGCTGTAACCATAACACTAGCCCTAACCCTAATACAAAACTAGCCCTAATTCAAGGCTTAACACAAGCTTTAACCCTAAACCTAATCCTAACTCTAGTCCTAACACTAGCTTTAACTCTATTTCTTACCCTAAACCAAACCTCACCCTAATGCTCACCGTATTCTTAGCACGAATCCATAGCCTAACCAGAGCCTAACACTATAACTAGTCCTAACCCTAGCCTTCATTCCAGATCTAACAATAACCCAAACCCTAACCCTACCCTAACCATTATTCTGACCCTAACACTAATCTTAGGTCTAAATCTAAACCTAACCATAAACTGAAACCTAACACTAGCCCTACTGGTAAACTTATATCTAAACCTAACCCTAACACTTGCCTCTAGACATAATTATAGGTTTAGTCTTAAAGAAAAACTAGACCTAGCCTTAACAATAAACCTTAACTTAACCCAAACTCTAACCCTACCTCTAGAACTAACCCTGGTCCTAATTCTGTGTTTAACCCTAACCTTTACCCTACCCGAGAACTGTCAGTGACATGAACACTAACCCTAGCAATAAACTTAAATTTAACACTAAATCTAACCCTAATACTACACCTAGCCCTAGCATTAACCATAAAACTAGTCTTAATCATTACTCTAGATTTTACATTATCCATTGCCCTAACCTATCACAAAACCTAGCCCTAATCCAAGCCTCACCTTAGCTTTAACCCTAAAGGAAACCCTAACAATAACCCTAACTCTAACCATAACCCTAAGCCTAACCCTAGACCAAATTTTAACCATAAAACTAGCCCTATTTCTAGCTCTAATCCTATTCATTACCCTAAGATAACTATAAACCTTATGCTAAACCTAGGCCAAACCCTAATCATAAGCACTAGACTTAACCCTCTCCATTAAACTATACCTAACCTGAACCCTAAATCTAAATGTGTCTATACCCAATCACTAAACATAAGACTAATTTGAGCCATAAACCTAATCCTTAACCTATCCCAAACCCTAACCTTGACTCTGACTCTAATAATACCCATAGCTCTAAACCTGACCATAACAAGAAACCTAACCTTTACAATAGACCTAGCCATAAACCTAATATTGAAACTATCCGAAACTGTACTCTAGACCTGGCATTAGTCCTAGCTCTAGTCCTAGCCCTAACCCTAATACAAAACGTAGCCCACATCCTAGACATGAAACCTCGCCTTAATCATAACCCTAACCCTAATGTTAACATTAACCTTAATTCTAATTCTCACCCTAGTCCTAAAAGTAGCTATATTCCCATCCCTTACCCTAAACCTAAACATAACCCTAACCCTAACACTAACCCTAGCCCTAATCCAAGCCCTAAATTTAGCCCCATCCTTAACCCTAATCCTATTTTAAGACTAATTCTAACTCTCACACTAGCCATATACCTAGCTCTAACCCAATTCCTTAACATCATGATACACCTAGCCCTAAACGTAGGACTAGGACTACCCTAGCCCTATATTTAGCTCTATCTCAAAACCTAGATCAAAACCTAACTCTAAATTTAACCAAAACCCTAAGACTAAATCTAAACCATAACTCTACTCTTATACGTAATCCTTAACCTAAGCCCAAATCTCACACTTACACTAGCCCTAACCCTAAGACTAATCTTAAAACTAGCCCTAACCCTATCGCTAGCCCTAAACAAAACTGAGTCTTAGCCATAACCTTACCCTTAACCTAAACAAAACCCTGACCCTACAACTTGCCCTAACCCTATCCCTTATTATAGTCTAATCCTAACCCCAAACTAACCTTGACCCTGATTCTGACCGTAACACTAACCCTGGCTCTAAACATCATCATCACTGTAAATCTAACCTTAACATTAGATCTAGACCCTAACTCTAATGCTATAACTAGCTGTAATCATAAACCTACATCATACATTAGTTGTAGCCTTAACCCTAGCCCTATACTAACCCAAAACCTAGCCTTTATCTGAGTCCTAAACCTAGCTTTAACCCTATACTTAAACCTAACACTAACCCAACACTAGCCCAAATCCTCTCATAACCCTTGCCCTAAACTTAGGGCTAACCCTATCCATTACCTTAATGATAACCTTAATCTTTCTGATAACCCTAGGCCTAAGCCTAACAATATACATTACACTAAACCATAACTAATCTCTAAACCTAATCCTGTCATTGCCCTAACCCTAAATCTAACCCAAACCCTAATCATGACCCTGATCTAAAGCTGACCCTAACCAAAAACCTAACCCTTACACTGGACCAAGCCATAAATCTAACACTAAATATATACCTAACTGTAACCCTAGACCTGACATTAGCAATACACCTAATACTATCCCTAACCCTAAAACAAATCCTAGTCCTCATCGTAGCCCTAAAAATAGCCTTCATCATAACCCCTAACCCTAACTCTAACCCTAACCCTAATGATAACCCTTGCCTTATTCTTAGCCCTTATTCTTAGCCCAAGCACTAACCCTAGATCAAAACCTAACTCTAAATCTAACCCTAACTCGATGTCTAAGCCTATTCCTGAAACTAGCCCTAACCCTAGCCCTAACATAACCCTAGCCATAATTTAGCCCTAACCCTAAACCTAAACCTAACCCTAGCTCTAAGAATAACTCTAACACTTACACTAGCCCTATCATTCGTTCTATTCTTGTCCCTTACCGTAACCGTAATCCTAGCCCTTACCCTAGTGCTAACCCTTGCCCTATCCTTATCCTTAGCAATAACCTTAGGCAAAACCTAACTCTAAATCTAGCCCTAAACCGAAGCCTAAGCCTAACCCTAACACTAGCCCAAACCATAACACTAATCCTAAAATGAGCCCTAACCCTAGACCTAGCCCTAAAACAAAACCAAGCCAGAGCTCTAACCCTAACCATTAACCTAAACCAAACCCTAACCTTACAAATAGACCTAACCCTAGCTCTAATTCGAGTTGGAAGCCAAACCCTAAAACTAACCCTGAACCTGACACTTACCCTACACTTCTAGCTCTAAAAATCACCCTAACCCTAAATTAACCCTAACACTAAATCCTAGCACTAAAACACTAAAAGTAGCCATAATTGTAAACCTAGTACTTACATTAGCTGTAACCCTAACCGTCGCCCTAACATAACCCAAAACCTAGCCCTAACCATAATTTTAAATCTAACCTAACCCTAACACTAGCCCTAATTGTAACCATAACTTTAGCCTTAAACTGATCTCTAACTCTATCCATTAATATTACCATAACCCTAACCATAATAATAACCCTAGGCAAAAATCTAACCATCTCCCGAATTCTAACCATTTCAATACACTAAACCTAACATGAATCCTAAGTCTAACCCTACCATTACCCTAATCCTAATCCTGAAATTCATTCAAGCCCAAACTTGAAACCTTAACCTATCCCAAACCCTAACCCAGACCTTGACCCTAATAATACCCCCAGCTCGAAACTTGACTGTAACCCAACACCTAACCCTTAGCCTAGAGGTAGCCATAAAACTAATCCTAAAACTTTCTTTAACCATAATTCGGGACCTAAAATTAGCCCTAGCCCTAATCCTAGCCCTAATTGTAAAAACACACCTAGCCCTCATCCTAGCCCTAAAACTATCCTTAATCATAACCCTAAATCTAGCTGTACATCTAACCCTAATTCTAACCCTCACCCTACCTCTAAATCTACCTATAACGTCACCCTTTATGCTAAATTTAAACCTAACCCTAACCCTAACCCTAGGCTTAAACACAGAGCCTAGCCTGAATCCTAGCCCTAATTTAGCTCTATCTATAACCCTATCCTAACCTTAGCCCTAAGACTAACTAAATCTTGAAGTAACCCTAGCCCTATCCCTAGTTCTATCCCTATCTGCTACCTTAAACCTAACACTAGCCCTAACACTTGCCCTCAATTTAGTCCCAGCCCTAACCCTAACTCTAAATCTAACCTTAAACCCAAACCTAAGCCTAACACTAACACTAGCCCTAACCCTAATGATAATCATAAAACTAGCACTAAACCAAATCCTAGCAGTAAACCAAAACCGAGCAATAGCCCTAACCCTAAACCTTAACTTAAACCAAACACTAACACTTCACCTAGACCTAAACCTAGCCCTAATTCGAGTCCTGAGCCTCACCTTAAAACTAATTCTGACCCACTCACCCTAGTTCTAAACACTGCCCTAAACTCAAACCGAACACTAACATTAACAATAGCCCTAATTTGACTCTTAACGCTAACCCTAAAACTAACCCTGACCCTGACTCCTATCCTAACAAGGACCATAGCTATAAATATCAACCCAACCTTAAACCTAACACTAGCACTCAAACTACTCCTAACCCTAACCCTAAAACTAACTCTAATGGTAACCCTAGTTCTTACATTAGCCCTTGCCCTAATCCTAGCCCAAAACGTAACACAAAACTAGCCCTAAACCGAGCCCTAAACCTAGCTTTAGCTCTAATTCTAACCCTATTCATAGCCCTAACCCTAGATCTAAATCAATCCCTTACCCTAAGCAAAACCCTAAACCCAAGAGTAACCCTAGACCTATCCATAGTCCTCAGACTAACCCAAACCCTAACCCTATTAATAGTCCTAACCCTACCCTTCATTTTAGCCCTAACACTATCCCAAATGCTAACACTAACCCTGAGCCTTATTCTGACCCTAACACTAAACCTAGGTCTAACCCTAACACCAACCCTAACCCAAAATTTACCATAATCCTATCCCTAGACCTAACTCTGAACATAACTCTCAGCCTAGCCATAATCATACCTCAGAACCTAACCCTTACGCTAAACATAACCCTAAATCTAATCCTAGTTCTAACCCTCACCTTAACCCTAACACAAAGCTAATCCTAACCATAACTCAGCCCTAACCTTAACTCTAACTGTATACATTACCCTAAAAATAATCCTTACCATAACGCTAACCCTAGGCTTAACCCTAACCCTATCGCTTTCCTCAAACCTATCAATTACCCTAAAGCTACCCTGAACCATAAACCTAACCCAATCATTATGGTAACACTAACCCTAATGCTAATTCGAGGCCTAACCTAACCTCAAACCTAAACCAAACCCTAAAACTGACCATGACCCTAATAATTCCCCTAGCTATAAATCTGACTCTTACCCTACCTAACACTTACACTAGACCTAGCCATAAACCTAACCCTAATACTATTCCTAACCATATCCCTAGACCCTGATATTAAGCCTAGCCTTAATCCTAGTCCTAACCCTAACACAAACCCTAGGCCTTATCTAGCCCTGAACATAGCCTTAACTTTTTCACTAACCACACCCTAGGCCTAACCCTAACACTAACTCTAGCCCTAATCTTAGCCCTAAATTAGCCCTATCCCTAACCCCTAACCCTAACTCTAGCCCAAAGACTAACTCTAACTCTCTCCCTAAACCTAACCCTAGTTCTAACTCTATCCCTTACTAGAACCCTAATCCTAGCCCTAACCCTTGGTGAAACCTAGCCCTATTCACAGCCCTGGTCATAATCCTAGATGTAACCCTATCTCTAAATTTAACCTGAACCCTACGCCAAACCTAATGCTAGCCCTAATGCTAAACCTAATCTAAAACTAGTTCTAACCCTAGCTCTAGGCCTTAATGCTTAACCTAAACCAAACACTAACCCTACACCTAGCCCTAATTATATCCCTAATTCTAGTCCTAACCCTAACCTGAAATCTAACCCTGACCCTGACTCTGACCCTAACATTAACGCTGGCTCTAAACATCATCATCACCTTAAACCTCAACCTAACACTAGAACTAGCCCTAACCCTAACCTATAACTTGTGCTAATCATAACCCCTACTTCATACATTAGCCGTAGCCATAACCCTAGCCATAACCTAACCCAAAACCTAGCCTTAATACAAGTCCTAAACCTAGCTTTAACCCTAAATTTAAACCTAAGCCTAACCCAAAACTAGCCCTAAACCTATACATAACCGTAGCCATAACTTTCGGTCTAAACCTATCCATTACCCTATCAGTAACCCTAACCTTAAGCTAAACCTAGGCCTAACCCTAACCCTATCCATTACACTAAACCAAACCTAAACCCTAAAACCAACCCTGTCATTATTTTAAACTGAAACCCTAACATAACCCAAACACTATACCTGACCCCTGACCCTAAATATAACCCTTGATATAAACCTGAATCTTACCCTAAACCTAATCCTTACACTGGACCAAGCCATAAACCTAACACTAAATCTAGCCTAACTATAACCCTAGAACTGACATTAGCCCTAGCCCTAATACTATCCCTAACACTAACACCATCCCTAAACCTTATCCTAGCCATAAACTTAGCCTTAATCATAACCCTAACCCTAACTCTAGCCATAATCCTAATACTAACCCTTGCCCTAGCCCTAAACCTAGCCCAAACCACATCCCTTACCTAAACATAACCCTAATTCTTACCCTAACCCTTGTTGTCACAATTGCCCTATCCTTAGCCTTAGCTTTAACACTAGATTGAAAACTAACTTTAATCGAACCCTAACTCGATGCCTAAGCCTAAAACTAGCCCAAACCCTGATGCAAATTCTAAAACTAGCTCTAACCCTAGCCCTAACTCTATCCGTAGCCATAATTTAGCCCTATCCCTAACCCTAACCCTAAACCTAGCCCTAAAAATAACTCTAACTTTCACAATGGCCCTATCACTCATTCTAATCCTCTCCCTTCCCATAAAACTAACCCTATGCCAAATCCTAGTCCTAACCTTTGCCCTATCCTTAGCTCTAGCACTAACCTTAGATAAAACCTAACTCTTAATTTAACCCTAAACCGAAGCCTAAGCCTAATTCTAAGACTAGCCCTAACCTAACACTAATCCACAATTTGCCCTAACCCTAACCCTAGCCCTAAAACTAAACTGAGCCAAAGCTCTAACCCTAACCCTTAACCTAGACCAAACCCTAACCCTACACCTAGCCCTAACCCGTGCCTTAATTTGAGTTTTAATCCAAACCCTAAAACTAACCTGATCCTTACTTTGACCATAACACTAACCCGAGGTCTAAACATCACCCTAATCCTAACCATAAACCTAACACTAAACCTAGTCCTAAAACACTAAAATTAGCCATAATCATGACCCTAGTACTTACATTAGCCATAACCCTAACCCTAGCACTAACTTAACCCAAAACCTAGCCCTAATCATAAACATGACCCTAGCCCTGAACTGATTTCTAACTCTATTGATTACCATAACCATAAACCTAATGCTAATTCGAGCCCTAAATTTAAACCTTAACCTATCCCAAACCCTAACCCAGAACTTGACCCTAATAATACCCCTAGTTCTAAACCTGACAGTAACCTTAAACCTAACCCTTACACTAGTCGTACCCATAATCCTAACCCTAAAACTATCTTTAACCATATTCTCGACCTGAAATTAGCCCTAACACTAATCCTAGCCCTAACCCTAAAATAAAAAGTACCCTAGCCCTAATCCTCGCCCTAATCCTAGCCCTAAACCTAGTTTATCATAACCTAACCCTAATCATATTCCTAATCCCTAATTATAACCCTCACCCTACCTCTAAACATAGTTAAAAAGCCAGCCTTACCCCAAACTTTGCCCTAACTCTAAATCTAAACTCTAAATTCTAACTCTAAACCCTAACCCTAACCCTAACCCTAGGCTTAAACTAAACAGTAAACCCTAGCCCTAATCCTAGCCCTAATTGAGCCCTATCTCTAACTCTAACCCTATCCCTAGCCCTAAGACTAACTCTCGCCCTAGCCCTATCCCTAGTCTAACCCTATCCCTTACCATAACCCTAAAACTTAAGCCATAACTTTTGCCCTATCATTAGTTCTATCCCTAGACCTACATCTAAACCTATAGCAAATTTAACCCCTAACCCAAGCATTAAGCCTAAGCCTAACACTAACACTAGCCCTAATCCTAACCCTTGTACTAAAACAAAACTGAGTGTTAGCCCTAAACCTAAACCATAACTTAAACCAACCCTAAAACTACAACTAGACCTAATGCTAGCCCTAATTTGAGTCCTAAACCTAACCTTAAAACCAACCCTGACCTTGACTCATATCCTAAAACTCACCCTAGCTCTAAACATAGCCCTCACCTTAAACTGAACCCTAAAATTAAGCCTAGCCCTAATTTGAGTCCTAACACTAACCTAACACTCCACCTGACCCTGACTCCTATCCTGACATAAAACCTAGCTATAAATATCACTCTAAACTTATACCTAACCCTAACACTAAACCTAACCCATCCCTAACACTAAAACTAACCCTAATGGTAACCCTAGTTCTTACATTAACCATTGCCATAACCTAGCCCTAACCCTAACACAGAACCTAACTCTAACCCTTGCCCTAAACCAAGGCCTAACCCAAAGCCTAGTGCTAATCCTAGCCTTTATTTAATCCTATCCTAACCCTAAACCTAGCCATAAGACTAACTCTAACTCTTGCCCTAGCCCTAGTCCTAGTTCTATCCTTAGCCTTAATCCTAACACTAGATCTAAACGAACTCTAAATTTAACTGTAACAATAAGCCTAAAACAAACCCTAACACTACCCATAACCATAATGCTAATCCTAAAACTGGCCCTATCCATAGTGCTAGCCATAAACCAAAACCAAGCCATAGCCCTAATCCTAACCCTTAACTAAATCAAACCCTAACCCTACAACTAGCCAGAAAACTAAGTCTAAAACTAACCCTGACTCTGACACTGACTGTAACACTAATCCTCGCTCTAAAAATCACCCTAACATTAATAACATTAATAACATTAATAATACTACATCTAGCCTTAACCTAACCCCCAAAACTAGCCATAGTCAAAACCCTTGTTCGTACATTAGTTATTGTCCTAAGCATAGCCATAACCCTATGCCTAATCCGAGCTTCAACCCTAGGTTTAACCCAAATACTAGCCCTAACTCTCACCCTAATATTAGACCTAAACCTAACTCTAACCCTATTACTTACACTAAGCCAAACACTAACCCAAAGGGTAATCCTAGTTATAATCCTAAACCTTAGCCTAACTTAAACTCTAACTATATTACTAGTCTTAACCCTAGCCCTCATTCTACCTCTAAACCTAACCCTGACCCCATCTGACCCTAAAATTAAACCCTAGGTCTAAACCTGACCTATACCTAAACCAAACCCTAACACTAGCCCTACTGGTAACCCTATACCTATACCTAAGCCTAACACTGGACCCTAGACCCAAAGCTAATCCTAAATATAACTATAACTCTAGCCTTAGACCTAAACAAAACCTAGCACTAGCCATACAATAACTCTTAACATAAACCAAATAATTAACATACTCCTAGACCTAAACCTAGTGCTAATTCTGGCTCTAACCCTAACCCTATCCCCAAAACTGACCCTAATTCTAACCCTGAACCTAGTTTAAACCTTACACTAACCCAAAACCTAGACCTAACACTACACCTAGCCATAACCCTAACCCTAAAACTAGCCCTAATCATAACCCTAGCTCTTACATTGCCAATGGCCCTAACCCTAGGTCAAAATTAACACAAAATCTAGCCCTAATCCTAGGCCTGAACATAGCCCTAAGCATAAACCTAAATCTAACCCTAGCCCTAACATTAACCCTAAGTCTTGCTTTAGACCTAACCCTAACTCAAAGCCTAAACATTACCCTTAACATAGCCCAAGTCTTATCCAAAACCCTAACCTAACCATAGCCCTAATCCTAACCATAACCCTAGCCCTATCACTAGTTCTAATTCTATCCATTACCCTAACCATAATCCTAACCCTAATATTAGGCCTAGGCTTAACCCTAAGCCTATCGCAATCCCTAAACCTAACCATTGCCCTAAAACTAACATGAACCCTAATCCTAAGCCTATTCATTACCCTAACCCTAACTCTAACACTAATGCTAATACGAGCCCTAAACCAAAACCTTAACCTAAACCAAACCTTAAGCTGTACACTGACCCTAATAATACATATAGCACTAGACTTGACCCTTACTCTAAATCTAACACTTACACTAGACCTAACCATAAACATAACCCAAAACATATTCCTAACTGTAACCGTAGACCTGACATTAGCCCTAGCCCTAATCCTAGCCCTAACCCTAACACGAACACTAGCTCTCATCCTATCCCAAAACCTAGCCTTAATCATAACCCTAAACATAATTCTAACACATTCCCTATCCCTAAACCCAGTTATAACCACATTGCTTACCTTAAACCTAACCCAAACTCTAATCCTAACACTAACTCTAGCCCTAACCTTCAAACTAGAAGTAACCCTAACATAACCCTTCCGCTAATTCTAAACCTAATCCTAACCCTAGCTTCAAGACT
Source organism: Marmota flaviventris (assembly GCF_047511675.1). Lineage (NCBI taxonomy): Eukaryota > Metazoa > Chordata > Mammalia > Rodentia > Sciuridae > Marmota > Marmota flaviventris. The sequence continues at coordinate 199,467 of NW_027287769.1, read as the reverse complement.
ACTCCACCCTAGCACTAGCACTAATTCTAACCCTATCACTTACCGTAACATTACTCCTAGGCATAGTCTAGAATAACACTAGCCCTGACCTTAAACCTTGGCCTAACCCTAGATCTAAACCTAACACGAAATCTAACCCTAATTCTACACCTAAACCTAACCCTAATACTAGCCCTAACCCTAACGCTAATCCGAAAACAAGCCCTAACCAAAGGATTAGACCTAAACAAAACTGAACCATAATACTAACCCTAAACTTTTACCTAAACCAAATCTTAACCTTACTTCTAGGCCTAAGCCTAGAACTAATTCGAGTCTTAATCTTAACCCTAAAACTACGTCTGAACCTTTCTCTGATATTAACACTAACCCTACCTCTAAACATCACCCTAAACCAAAAACTTATTCTAACACTCGACTTAGTCTTAACCCTAAATCTAAAACAAGTTCAAATCATAACCCTAGATCGTACACTAGCCATAATCTTAAAACTACTGCTAAACAAAACCTAGACCAAATCTGATACCTAACCCTAGCTTTCACCCTAACACTAACCCTAACACTAGCTCTAACCCTAATCCAAACACTAGCTCTATCCTAGCTCTAACCTTATCTTTACCCTAGCCAAATCCCAACCCTAATGCTAACCCTAGTCCTAAAACTAATCCTTAGTCTAACCCAAACCCTAACCCTATTACTAGTCCTAAACCTAGCCCTATTTCTTGTAATAACCATAACCTAAATCCTAACCCTATCCCTGACCCTTATTCTGACACTGAACCTAAAACAAACCCTAACACTAGCCCTACCCATAACCCTATATCTAAACCTAACCCTAACACTAGCCCTAAACAAAAGCTAGCCATAATCCCAGGCCTAAATCTAGCCCAAAGTGTAACCCTAATCCTAACCTAAACTTATCCCTTATCCTAAGCCTAACCCTCATGCTAACCTTAAACCTCGCCTTAGACCTAACCCTAGATAAAACCCAAAACTGAACCCTAAACATAACCCCATCCCTATCCCTAAACATAATCCTAATCCTAGCCCTAATCATAATGTTAACACTAGCCTAATCCTATTCTAAAATTATCTATTACCCTAAACCGAACCTTAACTTTAGTAACAAACCTAGCTCTAATCCCAATTGTAATACTAGACATAACCCTAAAGCTAACCCTCATTGTAGCCTTAGCCCTAGATAAAACACTAACTCTTACTCTGACACTAACCCTAGCCCAAACGATAACACTAACCCTAAAACTAAAACTACCCCTAATCCTAACCTGAAATCTAACCCTATCCATTACCCTAACTCTAATGATAATCTTAGTCCTAACCCTAACACTAACCCTAAACCTAAAACTATGCCTAATCCTAACCTGACATCTATGCCTATCCATTAACCTAACTCTAAATATAACCTTAGCCTTAACCCTAACACTAACCCTAACCTTAAACATAAATCTAACCCTAGATATAATCCTAAACCTAACACTCACCCTAGCTCTAACTCTACCTCAAAACATATCATGTACACTAAACCTAACCCAAACACTAACCCTAGACCTAGCCCGAAACCTAACCCTAAATCTAGCTCTAATTCTATGCAAAACCCTAGGCCTAGCACTAGCTCTAATGCTATTCATTATCCTAACTATAACCATAACCCAAATGGTAACCCTAGGCCTAACCGTAACAATATAACTAACCCTATCCCTACAAATTACCCTAATCTTAACCTAAATCCTAAACCTAAACATATCCATTAACCTAACCCTAATTTTAACCCTATTGCTAATTTGAGCCGTAATCCTAATAATTAACCAACACAAAACCGAATCTGACCCTGACCCTAAAAATACACCTAAACCTAAGCTAGCTCAAATGCTAACCCTATTCCTAAACCTAAACCTAACGCTAACATTAACCTAGAACTATCTTTAACCTGACTTCTAAACCTATTACCCTAACCCTAAAGATAACACTAACCCTAACCATTACACTAACCATAACCCTAGACCAAACCATGAATTAATTTTAGCCATAGCAAAATTCCTAGCTCAAACCCTAAACCGTACCCTACACCTAATCCTAAGTGTAACCCTCGCCCTAACCCTGACCGTAACGCTAACTCTACCCTAATTTCAACCATTATCCTAGCCCTAACCCTAGTTCTAAACCTATAAATTACCCTAACAATAACTATAACACTAATGCTAACCCTAGGCCTAACCCTAAACCTATCGCAACCCCTAACCCTATCCATTACCTTAAATCAAACCTAACCCTAAACCTAACACTATCCATTACCCTAACCCTAATTCTAACCTTAATGCTAATTTGAGTCTTAACACTAAAACTTAACGTAACCCAAATGCAAAGCCTGACCCTGACCTTAATAATCCCCAGATCTTAATCTGACCCTTACCCTGAACCTAACACTTTAATTTGACCTTGCCATAAACCTAATCCTAAAAATATCAGTAACTATAAACCTAGACCTGACATTAGTCCTCGCCTTAATTTTTACCCTGAACCTAACACAAAACCTAGCCCTTATCCTAGCCTTAAATCTAGCCTTAATCCTAAACCTAACAATAACCCTAGCACTAACCATAAAGCTAATCATAAAACTAGTCCTAAACCTAATCATAGCACTAAAACAAGACCGAGCAACAGGCCTAACACAAAACTTAACTTAAACCAAATCTTAGCACTACACCTAGATCTAACCCTAGCCCTAATTCAAGTCCTAATCATAATCTTAAAATTAACCCTTTACCTGAATTATATCCTAACACTCATCTAGTTCAAAACACCACCTTAACCCTAAACCTACCATAATCATATTCCTAGACTTAAACCTAAAACTAGCCCTAAACCTAGCTCAAAACCTAAACTTTATGCTAAACATAACCCTAACCCTAAGCAGAACCTGATATTAGCCCTACCACTAATCCTAGCTGTGAATCTAAAATGAACACTATCCCTCAACCTAGTCCTAAACCTAGGCTTAATCTTAACCCTATCTCCAACCCTAGCCCTAACCCTAACTCTAACCCTCACCCTATGTCTAAACCTAGCTATAGCACCATTCTTTATCCTAAAGTTAATCCTAACCCTAACCCTATTGCTAGGCCTTAGCTAAACACTAACCATAGCCCTAATCCTAGCCCTAATTAAACCCTATCCCAAACCCTAAATCAAAATTTAGCCCTATCCCCTAATTCTAAATCTCACACTAGCCCTAACCCTAATGCTAATCTTAAAACTAGCCCTAAATCTAGCCCTAGCCCTAATGCTAATCTTAAATCTAGCCCTAACTCTAGCCCTAGCCCTAAAACAAAACTGAACAATAGCCCTATCCCTAAACCTTAACCTAAAACAAAACTTTACCTTAATCCTAGCCCTAATTTGAGTTTTAATCCAAACACTAAAACTAACCCTGACCCTGACTCTGACCATAACACTAACCCTAGCTGTGAACAGGTACCTAATCCTAAACCTAAATCTAAGACTAGACATAGCCCTAACTCTAACCCCAAATTTAGCCCTAAACATAACTCTGGTACTTATGTTAGCCATAACCCTAACTCTCGCACTAACTTAACACAAAACCTAGCCCTAATCCGAGCTGTAACCCAAGTTTTAACACTAATCCTAACCCTAACCCTAGCCCTAATCATAAACATAACCCTAGCCCTAACCCTAGCTCTAACCCTATCCATTGCCATAAACAGAACACTAACTCTAATGCTAAACCTAGTCCTAAACCTAACCCTATCCCTAATCCGAACCCATTTCATTACCCTAACCCAAACCTAGACTCTAAACCTCACCCTATCATTAACCTAACACTAACCCTAATGCTAATTTGAGCCCTAACTTTGAATCATAACCTATCCCAAACCCTAAACCAGACCCTGACTGTAAAAATTGTTCTAGCTCTAAACCTGACCCTAACCCTAAAACTAACCCTTACACAACATGTAGCTATAAACCTAACACTAAAACTATCTTTAACCATAACCCAATATCTCATATTAGCCTTGGCCCTAATCCTAGTCCTAAACCTAAAACAAACCCTAGCCCTCATCCTAGCATTAAACCAAGCCCTAATCATAACCCTAACATTAACCATAGCCCTAACCTAATTCTAACCCTCACCCTCTGACTAAACTTAGTTATAACATCATCCCTTACACTAAACTTAATCCTAACCCTAACCCTAACACTAGACCTAAGGTGAACACTAACCCTAGCACTAATCCTAGCCCTAATTTAACCCTATCCCAAATTCTAACACTAACCATAGCCCTAAGAGTAACTCTAACTCTCACAAAAGCCGTATCCGTAGTTCTAAACATATCCCTTAACTTAACCCTAAACCTAGCCATAAACAGCCATAAACTTAGCCATAACACTTGCCTAATTGTTATTTCTAGTTGTAACCCAAGATCTAACTCTAACTCTAACTCTAACACTAACCCTAAGCCTAAGCCTAACATTAATACTAGCACTAACCCTAACACTAATCATGAAACTATCCCTAACCCTAACCCTAGAAGTAAAACAAAACCGAGTAATAGCCCTAACACTAAACCTTAACTTAAACCAAATCCTAATACTACACCTAGACCTAACCCTAGCCCTAATTTGAGTCCTAACCTTAACCTGAATACTAACCCTGACTCTGACTCATATTAACACCCACCCTTGCTCTAAACACCATGCTAAACTTAAACCAAACCCTTACAGTAACCCTAGTCTTTTTGGGAATCCTAACCCTAACTCTAAAACTAACTCTGACCCTGACTATTAACCTAAAACTAACACTCGCTCTAAATATCACCCTAACCTTAAACCTAATCCTACACTAGAGGTTTAACCCCTAACCATAACCCCAAAATTCACCCTAATTGTAACCCTAGTTCTTACATTAGCCATTGCCTATCCCTAAACCTAACACAATACTAGCCCTAATCTGAGCCCTAAACCTAACTTAACCTAACCCTTGTTCTATTACAAGACCTAACCCTAGTTCTAAACCTATCCCTTACCCTAAGCCAAACCCTAACCCTAATGCTAACCCTAATCCTTAACATAACAAAATCCCTAATCCTATTACTAGTCCTAACACTAGCACTCATTCTAGCTCTAACCATAACCCAAAACCTAACCCTAACCCTGACCCTTATTCTGACCCTAAAGCTAATCGTAGGTCTAAACCTGAACCTAACCCTGAACTGAACCCTAACAGTAGCCCGTCCGATGACCTTATACCTAAACCTAACCCTAAAACTAGCCCTAGACCTAAACCTAATCATAAATCTAGCCATTACTCGAACCCTAGACCTAAAGAAAAACCTAGACATAGCCCTAACAATAAACTTAGCCTAAGCCAAACACTAACTCTTCCCCTAGACCTAATTCTGGCTTTAATTCTAACCATAACACTAACCAGAACACTGACCCTGACACTAACAGTAACCCTAGCTCCTAACACAACCCCAACCTTAAACCTAACCCTAAAAATATACCTAGCCCTAATATTAACCCTAAAACTAGCCTGAACCATAACAAGTTCTTACATTAGCTGTAGCCCTAACCTATTGCAAAACCTAGCCCTAATCCAAGGTCTACCCTAGCTTTAACTCTAAATCTAATCCTAATCCTAATCCTAATCATAGCCCTAACCCTAAGCCTATGCCTCAGCCTAGACGTAATCCTTAGCATAATCCTAGCCCAAACCCTAGCTCTAACCTAACAATTACTCTAATGATAACCCAAACCCTTAGCCCTAACCCTAACACTATCCCTAACCTTAACCATAAATCTAACCCTAGATATAAACCTAAACCTAACATTCACCCTAGCTCTAACTCTACCTCAAAACATATCCTGTATCCTAAACCTAACCCAAACCCTAACCCTAGACCTAGCCCTAAACCTAACCCTAACTCTAACCCTAATTCTTCCAAAACACTAGGCCTAACCCTACCTCTACTGCTATACATTACCCTAACTATAACCCTAACCCAAATGCTGACCCTAGGCCTAACCCTACACCTATTAGTAACCCTAACCCTACCAATTACCCTAATCTTAACCTAAATCCTAAACCTAAACCTATCCATTAAAATAACCTTAATTTTTACCCTAATGCTAATTTGAGCCGTAATCCTAAAAATTAACCTAACACAAAACCGAATCCTGACCCTGATCCTAAAAATACACGTTACCCTTAACCTGGCCCTTACCCTAAACCTAATATTAGACCTAGCCATGAACCTAACCATATAATTACCCGTAGCTGTAACCCTAAACCTGACATCATCACTATCTCTAAAACTTGCCCTAAACCTAACACAAAACCTAGCCCTCATCCAAACACCAAATCTAGCTTTAATCATAACACAAAAATAACCCTAGGACTAAACCTAACCCTTTTGCTAACCTAACCCTGTCAATTACCCTACACCTAACATGAACCCTTAACCTAAACCTATCATGACCCTAACCAAACCCTAATGCTAATTCAAGCGCTAAACCTAAACCCTAACCTAAACCAAACCTGAAACCTAATTCTAACTGTAATAATACCCCTAGTTCTAAACCTGACCCTTACCTTAAACCTAACCCTTACAATAGACCTAGACATAAATCTAACCCTCAATCTATCCCTAATGTAAGCCTAGACCTGACACTAGCCCTAGCCCTTATTCTTGCCATAACCCTAAAACAAACCCTAGCCCTAATCCTAGCCCTAAACCTAGCCTTATTATTAAACCAAACCATAAATCTAGCCCTAACCGAAATTCTAACCTTTGACCTAGCTCTAAAACTAGCTCTAAACCCATCGATTACTCTACAACTAACCCAATCCCCAAACATAAACCTAAGTTTAAAACAAGGCCTAACCCTAACACAAATGCTAGATGTAATCCTAGACATAATTTACCCCTAAACCCAACCTAACCCTAGCCCTAAGACTAACTCTAACTCTCGCCCTAGTCGTATTTCTAGTGCTAATCCTATCGCTTACCATATTCCTATCACTTGCCTTTACATTAGCCCTATCCCTAGCTCTAGCCCTAATCCTATATCTAAGCCTATCTCTAAATCAAACCCTAACACTAAGCTAAACCTTTAAATAACACAAGCTGAAATACTAATGCTAATCCTAAAACTAGCCTTAACTTAGCCCTAGCCCTACCAAACAACCAAGACATAGCCCTAACCCTAACCTTTAACATAAACCAAACCCTAAGCCTACACCTCGGCCTAATCCTAGCTCTAATTTGAGTCCTATCCCTAACCCTAAAACAAAACCTGACCCTGACTCTGACCTAACACTAACGCTAGCTCTAAACATCACTCAAAACCTCAGCCTAATCCTAACCCTATACCTAGCCCTAACACTAACCGAAAAATGAGTTCTAATCATAACCTTAGTTCTTACATTAGCTGAAGCCCTAAACCTAGCCCTAACCTAACCCAAAACCTATCCCTAATTGGAGCAATAACACTAACTTTAACCCTAACCAAAATCCTAATTCTAGCCCTAACACTTACCCTAAACCTAACCCTAAACCTAACCCTTGCCATTACCCAAAATCTAACCCTAACGCCACCTTTAATCCTAACCATAAACCTAGCCCTAACCTCAGCTGTAACCCTATCCATTACCCTAATCCTAATCCTAACACTAATGCTAACCCTAGGATAACCCTAAACCTTTTCCTAACCCTAAACCTATACATTACCATAAACCTAACCTGAACCCTAAACCTAACCATATCCATAAACATAATCCTAACACTAATAAACTTAACCCTAAAACTATCTCTAACCATAACCCTAGACCTGACATTAGCCCTAGCCCTAATAAAGCCCTAACACTAGAACAAACTCTAGCCCGATTCCTAGCCCTAATCTTAGCCTTAATCCTAAACCTAACCCTAACTAAACATAAACCTAAACCTAATTTTAACCCTCGCCCTAGTTCTAAAGCTAGCTATAACATCATACCTAACCATAAACATAACGATAACCCTAGCCATAAAGATATGCTCAGCCTTAATACTAATCCTAGCCCTAATTAAGCCATAATTCTAACGCTATATCTCAACCTAACACTAAGACTAACTCTCGCCCTAGCACTATCCCTAGTTCTTACCCTATCCCTTATGATAATTCAAATGCTAGACCTAACTCTAGCCCTAACCTTTACTGTAGCCCTAAACCTAGATCTAACCCTAACTCTAAATATAACCCTAGAAAAAAAGGCCCAGTGGCCCGCGGCGAGACAGAGCTTCCAATCACTCCTGCAAGGTAGGCGGGCCTGCGACCCACCAGCAGAAGAGGAGCAGCGGCCTGCTGAGAGGCTGAGCTGCCCCCTCCCCCTGAGCTGGCAAGGTAGAGGGAACTGTGACCACGCACAGAGCAGGCCCAGGGGCCTGCTGAGGGGCAGAGCCTCCCCCCACCCCCCGAGCCTGCCAGGTAGGGGAACTGTGACCACCGACAGAAAAGGCCCAGTGGCCCGCGGCGGGACAGAGCTTCCAATCACTCCTGCAAGGTAGGCGGGCCTGCGACCCACCGGCAGAAGAGGAGCAGCAGCCTGCTGTGAGGCAGAGCCGCCCCCTCCCCCTGCACCAGCAAGGTAGAGGGAACTGTGACCACGCACAGAGCAGGCCCAGTGGCCTGCTGAGGGGCATAGCCGCCCCCCACCCCCCACGCCTGCCAGGTAGGTGGAACGGTGACCACCGACAGAAAAGGCCCAGTGGCCCGCGGCGGGACAGAGCTTCCAATCACTCCTGCAAGGTAGGCGGGCCTGCGACCCACCGGCAGAAGAGGAGCAGCGGCCTGCTGAGAGGCAGAGCCGCCCCCTCCCCCCCACGCCTGCAAGGTAGACGGAACTGTGACCACCATCAGAACAGGTCAGACCTGCAACCGAGAGACAGAACAGGCCCAGTGGCCTGAGGAAGGGTAGAGCCGCCCCCCCCCCCAAGCCTGCAAGGTAGGCGGACCTGCGACCCACTGGCAGTACAGCCCCAGAGGCCTGCAGAGGGGCAGTGCCGCTGCCTGCGACTGCAAAGTAGGCAGCACTACGACCACCAACAGAACAAGCCTAGCGGCCCGCAGAAGGACAGAGCCGCCGCCCGCGCCTGCAAGGTCGGCGGACCTGCTACCGACCGGCAGAACAGGCCCAGTGGCCTGCCGGCGTGGTAGGCACATTGCCCCAATTGGAGGAGGGGCAGAGCCGCCACCCATGCCTGCGAGGGAGACTTTGCAACTATACAAGACCAATATAAATATATAGGGGGAAAATTCAATAGCACAACAGTTTCACCAAGTAGAAAGGAACGCGAACAGTATGAAGAGACAAGGAAAGAAAGGACCACAAGCATTGCAGGTCAACTCAACGTTAGAAGAGGTAATAGCTGCAGCAGATGGAATGTCAGATAAAGAATTCGGGATATACATGCTTCAGATGATCTGGAGTCTCAAGGAAGACATCAGACAGCAAAATCAGACAATGAAAGATCACTTCAACAATGAATTACATAAACAAATCCAAGAAGCAAAAGATCAACTCTACAGGGAAATAGAGGTTATAAAAAACAAACAAACAGAAATCCTAGAAATGCAGGAAGCAATAAGCCAACTTAAAAACTCAATTGAGAATACTACCAGCAGAGTAGAACACTTAGAAGACAGAACATCAGACAATGAAGATAAAGTATTTCAACTTGAAAAGAACACAGACAGCTCAGCAAGACTGTTAAGAAACCATGAGCAGAACATCCAAGAAATATGGGATAACATCAAGAGACCAAATTTAAGAGTCATTGGGATACAGGAAGGGACAGAGTTTCAAACCAAAGGAATGAGCAATTTATTCAATGAAATAATAGGAGAAAACTTCCCAGACTTGAAGATTGAGACAGAACCCCAAATCCTAGAAGCCTACAGGATGCCGAATGTGCAAAATCATAAGAGACCCACACCTAGACACATTATAATGAAGATGCCCAACATACAGAATAAGGAGAGAATTTTAAAAGCTACAAGAGAAAGGAAGCAGATCACATTTAGGGGTAAGCCAATCAGGATAACAGCTGATCTTTCAACACAGACTCTGAAAGCTAGAACATCCTGGAATAACATATTTCAAACACTGAAAGAAAATGGGTTCCAACCAAGAATTGTGTTTCCAACGAAATTAAGCTTCAGGATGGAAGATGAAATTAAAACCTTCCACGATAAACAAAAGTTAAAAGAATTTGCAGCTAGAAAACCATCTCTTCAAAACATCCTTGGCAAAACATTACAGGAAGAGGAAATGGAAAATAAAAATGAAAACCAACAGTGGGAGGTAGGACACTAAAGGGGGGAAAATAATCAAAGTGGAAAACAAACCATGTTTAGTAACATAAATAAACAAATATGGCTGGAAGAACAACCCATATCTCAATAATAACCCTAAATGTTAATGGCTTAAACTCACCAATCAAGAGACACAGGCTAGTAGAATGGATCACAAAACAAGACCCAACAATATGCTGCCTACAGGAGACGCATTTGATAGGAAAAGACATACATAGGCTGAAGGTGAAAGGTTGGGAAAAATCATATCACTCATATGGACTTCGGAAACAAGCAGGAGTATCCATACTCATATCAAATAAAATAGATTTCAAGCCAAAGTTAATCAAAAGGGATAAAGAGGGACACTACATACTGCTCAAGGGAACCATACACCAACAAGACATAACAATCATAAATATATATGCAACAAACAATGGTGCAGCTATGTTCATCAAACAAACTCTTCTCAAGTTCGAGAGTCTAATAGACCACCATACAATAATCATGGGAGACTTCAACACACCTCTATCACCACTGGACAGATCTTCCAAACAAAAGTTGAATAAGGAAACTATAGAACTCAATAACACAATTAATAACCTAGACTTAATTGACATATATAGAATATACCACCCAACATCAAGCAGTTACACTTTTTTCTCAGCAGCACATGGATCCTTCTCAAAAATAGATCATATATTATGTCACAGGGAAACTCTTAGACAATATAAAGGAGTAGAGATAATACCATGCATCCTATCTGATCATAATGGAATGGAACTGAATATCAACGATAAAAGAAGGAAGGAAAAAGAATACATCACTTGGAGAATGAACAATAGGTTACTGAATGATCAATGGGTTATAGAAGACATCAAGGAGGAAATTAAAAAATTCTTAGAGATTAATGAAAACACAGACACAACATATTGGAATCTATGGGACACATTGAAAGCAGTTCTAAGAGGAAAATTCATTGCTTGGAGTTCATTCCTTAAAAAAAGAAAAAAACCAACAAATAAATGATCTCATACTTCATCTCAAAATCCTAGAAAAAGAAGAGCAAAACAACAGCCAAAGAAGTAGAAGGCAAGAAATAATTAAAATCAGAGCTAAAATTAATGAAATCGAAACAAAAGAAACAATTGAAAAAATTGACAAAACTAAAAGTTGGTTCTTTGAAAAAATAAACAAAATCGACAGAGCCTTAGCCATGCTAGCGAAGAGAAGAAGATAGAGAACTCAAATCACTAACATACGGGATGAAAGAGGCAATATCACAACAGACACTTCAGAAACACAGAAGATAATCAAAAATTATTTTGAATCCTTATACTCCAATAAATTAGAAGATAGTGAAGGCATAGATAAATTTCTTAAGTCATATGATCTGCCCAGATTGAGTCAGGAGGATATAGACAACATAAACAGACGAATATCAATTGAGGAAATAGAAGAAACCATCAAAAGACTACCAACTAAGAAAAGCCCAGGACCGGATGGGTATACAGCAGAGTTTTACAAAACCTTTAAAGAGGAACTAATACCAATACTTTTCAAGCTACTTCGGGAAATAGAAAAAGAGGGAGAACTTCCAAATTCATTCTACGAGGCCAACATCACCCTGATACCGAAACCAGACAAAGACACTTCAAAGAAAGAAAACTACAGACCAATATCTCTAATGAACCTAGATGCAAAAATCCTCAATAAAATTCTGGCCACTCGGATACAAAAACATATCAAAAAAATTGTGCACCATGATCAAGTAGGATTCATCCCTGGGATGCAAGGCTGGTTCAATATACGGAAATCAATAAATGTTATTCACCACATCAATAGACTTAAAAATAAGAACCATATGATCATCTCGATAGATGCGGAAAAAGCATTCGACAAAGTACAGCATCCCTTTATGTTCAAAACTCTAGAAAAACTAGGGATAACAGGAACATACCTCAATATTGTAAAAGCAATCTATGCTAAGCCTCAGGCTAGCATCATTCTGAATGGAGAAAAATTGAAGGCATTCCCTCTAAAATCTGGAACAAGACAGGGATGCCCTCTCTCACCACTTCTGTTCAACATAGTTCTCGAAACACTGGCCAGAGCAATTAGACAGACGAAAGAAATTAAAGGCATCAAAATAGGAAAAGAAGAACTTAAATTATCACTATTTGCAGATGGCATGATTCTATATCTAGCAGACCCAAAAGGGTCTACAAAGAAACTATTAGAGCTAATAAATGAATTCAGCAAAGTGGCAGGATATAAAATTAACACGCATAAATCAAAGGCATTCCTGTATATCAGCGACAAATCCTCTGATATGGAAATGAGGACAACCACTCCATTCACAATATCTTCAAAAAAAATAAAATACTTGGGAATCAACCTAACAAAAGAGGTGAAAGACTTATACAATGAAAACTACAGAACCCTAAAGAGAGAAATAGAAGAAGATCTTAGAAGATGGAAAAATATACCCTGTTCATGGATACGCAGAACTAACATCATCAAAATGGCGATATTACCAAAAGTTCTCTATAGGTTTAATGCAATGCCAATCAAAATCCCAACGGCATTTCTTGTAGAAATAGAGAAAGCAATCATGAAATTCATATGGAAAAATAAAAGACCCAGAATAGCAAAAACAATGCTAAGCAGGAAGTGTGAATCAGGCGGTATAGCGATACCAGACTTCAAACTATACTACAGAGCAATAGTAACAAAAACAGCATGGTACTGGTACCAAAACAGGCGGGTGGACCAATGGTACAGAATAGAGGACACAGAAACCAATCCACAAAACTACAACTATCTTATATTTGATAAAGGGTCTAAAAGCATGCAATGGAGGAAGGATAGCATCTTCAACAAATGGTGCTGGGAAAACTGGAAATCCATATGCAACAAAATGAAACTGAATCCCTTTCTCTCGCCATGCACAAAAGTGAATTCAAAATGAATCAAGGAGCTTGATATCAAATCAGAGACATGCCGTCTGATAGAAGAAAAAGTTGGCTACGATCTACATACTGTGGGGTCGGGCTCCAAATTCCTCAATAGGACACCCATAGCACAAAAGTTAATAACTAGAATCAACAAATGGGACTTACTCAAACTAAAAAGTTTTTTTCTCAGCAAAAGATACAATAAGAGAGGTAAATAGAGAGCCTACATCCTGGGAACAAATCTTTACTCCTCACACTTCAGATAGAGCCCTAATATCCAGAGTATACAAAGAACTCAAAAAATTAGACAATAAGAGAACAAACAACCCAATCAACAAATGGGCCAAGGACCTGAACAGACACTTCTCAGAGGAGGACAACAAGTACTTGAAAAAATGCTCACCATCTCTAGCAGTCAGAGAAATGCAAATCAAAACCACCCTAAGATACCATCTCACTCCAGTTAGATTGGCAGCCATTATGAAGTCAAACAACAACAAGTGCTGGCGAGGATGTGGGGAAAAGGGTACACTTGTACATTGCTGGTGGGACTGCAAATTGGTGCAGCCAATTTGGAAAGCAGTATGGAGATTTCTTGGAAAGCTGGGAATGGAGCCACCATTTGACCCAGCTATTCCCCTTCTCGGTCTATTCCCTAAAGACCTAAAAAGAGCATGCTACAGGGACACTGCTACATCGATGTTCATAGCAGCACAATTCACAATAGCTAGACTGTGGAACCAACCTAGATGCCCTTCAATGGATGAATGGATAAAAAAAATGTGGCATTTATACACAATGGAGTATTACTCTGCATTAAAAAATGACAAAATCATAGAATTTACAGGGAAATGGATGGCACTAGAGCAGATTATGCTAAGTGAAGCTAGCCAATCCCTAAAAAACAAATGCCAAATGTCTTCTTTGATATAAGGAGAGTAACTAAGAACAGAGTAGGGTCGAAGAGCATGAGAAGAAGGTTAACATTAAACAGGGATGAGAGGTGGGAGGGAAAGGGAGAGAGAAGGGAAAATGCATGGAAATGGAAGGAGACCCTCAGAGTTATACAAAAGTACATACAAGAGGAAGTGAGGGGAAGGGGAAAAATAATACAAGGGGGACAAACGAATGTCAGTAGAGGGGGCAGAGAGAGAAGAGGGGAGGGGAGGGGAGGGGAGAGGGGATAGTAGAGGATAGGAAAGGCAGCAGAATACAACATACACTAGTATGGCAATACGTAAATCAATGGATGTGTAACTGATATGATTCTGCAATCTGTATATGCGGTAAAAATGGGAGCTCATAACCCACTTAAATCAAATTGTGAAATATGATATATCAAGAACTATGTAGTGTTTTGAACAGCCAACAATAAAAAATTTTAAAAAAATATATATATAGAAGCAAGCAGGTAGATGATAAAACAAAATGTAATAGTATTCTGTTTATAAGATGGTAGCATAAGGATGCAAAGTATATAATTTAAAAATTATAGTTAAGAAAGCCAATATAAGTATGATAGTCATAGCTATGTTACACTGGTGGGGTTTTCCTGGAAGCCCTTACAATAGTCTTTTTATTCTTACATATCAAAAATTCAAAGTATTCATCAAGATATGTACAGATTTATGCCTCTTTTTTCTATAAATCCTATGAACTTTTAGATTCAATAAATCTTTTATTTAAATTGGAAAAAAAAATAAAAAAAATAAATATAACCCTAAGTCTAAGCCTAAACCACACCCTAACACTAGTTCTAACCCTAATGCTAATTTGAAAATTTGCCCTAATCCTAGCCCTAGCCCTCAAGCAAAAACGATCCATATCACTGATTCTAAACCTTAACCTAAACAAAACCTAACTAATTAATTAGTTCTAGAGTCCTAAACCTAACTCTAGACTAATACTAAAACTGACTCTGACCTTAACACTAACCCTAGCTCTACACATCACCCTATCCCTAAACCTAATCCTAACACTAGACCTTGCCCTAGACCTAAGCCAAAAACTAGTCCCAATCTGATGCCAGTTCTTAAATTAGCCATAGCTGTAAACCTAAGACAATACCTAGCCCTAATTCAAGCTTCACCCTAACTTTAACCCTAACCCTAAAACTCGCCCTAACCCTAGCCTTATCCCTAGTCCTAATCCTAGCTCTAACCCTATTTCTTACACTTAGTCAAACCCTTTCCCTATTGCTACCCTAGTCCTAACCCTAATTCTGTGCCTATGTCAAACCTTAACTCCATTCCTAGTACTAACCTTAGCCCTCATTCTAGCTCTAAACTTAACCCAAACCCTAACCCTAACCCTAACCCTTATTCTGACCCTAACACTAAACCTAGGTTTAAACCTGACCCTAAATTCTATCCGAAACCTAACACTAGCCCTACCAGTAACCCTAAAAATAAACTAACACTAACAGTAGCAATAGACCTAAACCTAATCCTAAATATAGCCATAATCCTAGACTTAGCCCTAACAATATCCCTTAACCAAACCAAACACTCACTCTAACCCCAGATCTAACACTAGTCCTCATTCTGGACTTAATGCTAAACCTAATCCTAACCTGAAACCTGACACTTACCCTAACAAAACCCCTAACTCTAAACATTATCCTAACCCCAAAAATAACCCTAACACTAGAAGAACTCTAAATATAGCCATAACCATAACGATAGCTCTTACATTACCCGTATACCTAACACAAGCCCTAAACCTCACCCAAAACCTAGCCATAATTACAGCCCTAAACGTAACCCTAAGCATAACCCTAACCCTAAACCTAACACTAACCCTTGTTCTAGCCCTAACTGTAGCTCAAACCCTAATCCTTACCCTAAACATAACCCTAGCCAACATACTAAACCTCACTAACTCTAGCCCAAATCCTTACTGTAAACATAGCCCAAAGCCTAGCTCTAACTCTATCCATTACACTAATCATAACCCTAAAACTAATGGTAACCCTAGCCCTAAACTTAACCCCAACCCTACCCTAGCCCTGACTATAACCCTAACCCTCAACTTAGCCCTAATCCTAGATCAATCTCTAACCATTACACTTAACCTAAACCTAAAATTAACCCAAGGCCTAAACATAGCCCTAACCCCATCTATTTTCCTAACCTTAACCCTAGCCCAAACCGTAGCTCGAACTCTACCCATTGCCCTAACCCTAAACTTAACCATAATGATAACACTAGACCTAAAGGTAAATGTACCCTAACACTACACCGAAACCTAATCCTAGGACTAACAATGAAACTAACCCTAACCCTAAATCTAAGTTAGCTCAAATCCTAACACTAATTCTAAACCTAAACCTAAGGCTAACCTAAACCTAACACTATCTTTAACCTGACATCTAAACTATTACCCTCACCCTAATGATAACACTCGCCCTAACTGTAACACTAACCATGACCATAAACCTAGACCAAACTCTAAATAAATCTTAGCCATAGCAAAAATCCTAGCTCAAACACTAATCCGTACCCTAAACCTAATCCTAACTGTAAACCTCGCCCTAACACTGACCATAACCCTAATTCTAGCCCTCATTTTAATCATAACCCTAGCCCTAACCCTAGGTCTAACCCTATAAATTACCCTAATGATAACCATAACCCTAATGCTAACCCTAAGCCTAACCCTAAAACTATCACTATCTTAAACCTAACCAGAACCCTAAACCTAACACTATCCATTACCTTAACCCTAATTCTAACCTTAATGCTAATTTGAGCCTTAACACTAAATTTTAATCTAACCCAAACATGAAGCCTCTCTCTGACCCTAATAATACCCCAGCTCTTATTCTGACCCTTTCCCTAAACTTAACACTTTAATATGACCTAGCCATTAACCTAACCCTAAAAATATCACTTAATATAAACCTTGACCTGATATTATTCCTACCCCAAATTCTTGACCTATATCTAAAACAAAACCTAGCCCTAATCTTTGAATCTAGGCTTAATCCTAAAGCTAACCATAACCCTAGGCCTAACCCTAAAGGTAATCATAAAACTAGCTCTAACCCTAACCATAGCACTCAAACAAAATCGAGCAACAGGCCTAACACTAACCTTAACTTAAAACAAACCCTAGCCCTACAACTAGATCTAACCCTAGCCCTAATTCTAGTCCTAATCATAACCTTAAATGTAACCCTGAACCTGAATTATATTCTAACACTCATCCTAGCTCTAAACACCACCCTAAATTTAAACTGAACCCTAACAGTAACCCTAGTCCTAATTCGAGTCCTAACCCTAACTCTAAAATGAACCCTGACCTGCCTGATATCCTAACACTAACCCTAGCTATAAATATCACCCGACTCTTAAACCTAACCCTAACACTTGACCTATCCCTACCTCTAACCCTAATTGTAACCCTAGTTAATATATTAGCCATTGCCCTAACCCTATCCTTAAACCTCACACAAAAACTAGTCCTAATCTGAGCCCTTTAACCTAGCTTTAACCCTAACCATAAACCTAACCCTAGCCCTAACACTATGCCTTACGCTAAGCAAAACCTTAAACCTAATGATAAACCTAGACCTATTCCTAATCCTTAGGCTAACCAAATCCTAACCCTATTAATAGTCCTAAACCTAGATCTTATTCTATCTCTAATGCTATCCCAAACCCTAACACTAACCCTGACCCTTATTCTGACCATAACATATATCCTAGAGCTAAACCTGACCCTAACCCTAAACCAAACCCTAACCCTAGCCCTACTTGTAAACTTGTGCCAAAACCTAACCCTACCACTAGCTCTAGACATAAATCTAATCCTAAATCTAGCCTGAACTCTAGCTCTAGACCTAAACTAAATCCTAGCCCTAGCCCTAATAAAAACCTTGACCTCACCCAAACACTAACTCAAACCCTAGACTTAAATCTAGTCCTAATTCTGGCTGTAACCCTACCTTTAACTCTAACCCAAACATTGACCCTGCCTTTAACACTACACCTACCTCTAAACCTGAAATTAACCAAAACCTAAACCTAATTCTAGACCCAGCCATAACCCTACCCTAAAACTAGCCCTAATCATAACCCTGGATCTTACATTACCCATAGCCCTAACCCTAGGCCTAAACCTAACACTAAACATAGAGCTAATTTTAGGCCTAAACCTAGCCTTAAGCATAACCCTAACCCTAACACTAGCCCTATACTTAACCCTAGCCATCGCCTTAGTCCTAGGATAGTCAAAGTCTAACCTTTACCATAAACATAAACCTAGACCTATCCCTAACACTCACACTAAACCTAGCCCAAATCCTAAACTAAACGTAGCCATATACCTAGCTCTAAACCTACCCATTACCCTAACCCCAAACCTAAAATGATTGACAATCCTGGAAAGAACACTTATGTTAAACCTAACTCTAACTGGAAAACTAACCAGAGACATAATCCTAAAATTTACATTCAGCATAGCCCTAAATCTAGATCAAACCATAAACCTAAACATAACCATAGCTCTAATATTAAAACTATCAGTAATTCTAAGTCTAAACCAAATCTAAAACTAAACTACCACTATTCATTACCTTAACCCCAAGCTAACGTTAATGATAACCCTAGACCTAACTCTAACCCTAATCTTAAACCTACCATAATACTATCCCTAGACCTAAACCTAAACCTAGCTCTTAACCTAGCTCAAAACCTAACCTTTATGCTAAACATAACTCTAAACCTAACCCTAAACCTAATTTTAACACTAACTCTAACCCTAACTCAAGGCATATTCCTAACCCTAACTCTATTTCTAATCCAATCTCTACCCCTATCAATTACCCTAACCATAACCCTTACCCTAATGCTAACCCTAAGCCTAAACTAACCCTATCATTAATGCTAACCGTATCAATTACCCTAAAACAAACCTGAACCTTAAACCAAACCCTAAATATACCCTAAACTTAACCCTAATGCTAATTTGAGCCGAAAACCTAAATCCTTACCTAAGCCAAATCCTTATCCTAATATTTCCCCGAGCTCTAAACCTGACCCTTACCCTACACCTAACCCTTACCATAGACATAACTATAAGACTAACCCGAAAACTATATTTTACCAGTACCCTAGACCTGATATTAGCCCTAGCACTAATCCTAGCCCTGATAATGAAACAAACACTACCCTCATCCTAGCCCTAAACCTTGCCTTAATCATAACCCTAACCCCAACCCGAGTCCTAACCCTAACTCTAACCCTCACCCTACATCTAAACCTAGCTATAATGCCATTCTTTATCCTAAACTTAAACCTAACACTATCCTTATCGCTAGGACTAAGCTGAATACTAACCATAGACCTAATCCTAGCCCTAATTACCCCTATGCAAAACCCTAACTCTAATTTTAGCCCTATCACTAACTCTAACTCTCACACTAGCCCTATCCCTAGTTCTAACCCTATCCCTTACCATAACTCTAACCCTGGACCTAACACTTGCCCTATCATTAATTCTAGCCTAATCCTAGATCTAAACCGCACTATATAAATAACCCTAACCCTAAGTCTAAGCCTAAAACTAACACTATCCCTAACCCTAATACTAATTGTAAAACTAGCCCTAAACCTAACCCAAGACTAAAACAAAACTGAGCAATAGACCTAACCCTAAACCTTAACTTAAACCAAAACTGAAACTACTATAAAAACTAATCCTAGCCCTAATTGAGTCCTAATCATAACCTTAAAACTAACCCTGACCCTGATTCATATCCTAACACCCTAGATCTAAACATGACTCTAACCTTAAACCAAACCCTAACAGTAAACCTAGCCCTAATTCGAGTCCTAACTCAAACCCTAAAGCTAACCCTGATGCTGAATCTTATCCTAAAAACAAATCTAGCTCTAAATATCACCCTAACCATAAATCTAACACTAACACTAGAACTACCCCAACCCTAACTCTAAAGCTAACCCTAATTGTAACCCTGCTTCTTACTTTACTTGTTGCCCTAACCCTAGCCCTAACACTAACACAAAAACTAGTCCTAATTGGAGCCCTAAACCGAGCTTCAACTTTAAACCTAACCTTACCCCTACCCATAACACTAGGTTTACTCCTATCCCTAAACCTAAGAAAAACCCTAACATTAATGGTAACCCTAGACCTATCCCTAATCCTCAGGATAATGAAAACTCTCGCCATATTAGTAGTCCTAACCCTAGACCTCATTCTAGCTCAAACCTTATCCCAAACCTTAACCATAACCCTGACCCTTATTTTGACCATAACACTAACTTAGGTCTCAACCTGACTCTAACACTAGACCAAACCATAATGCTAGCCCTACCAGTAAACTTATACCTAAACCACACCCTATCACTAGCTCTAGGCCTAAACCTAATCCTACATCTAGCCTTAACTCTAGCTCTAGACTTTAACAAAAACCTAGCCTTAGACCTAACAATAACCCTGAACTTAAAGCAATGACTAACCTTCCCCTAGACATAAACCTACTCCCAATGCTGGCTTTAACCTTAACTCTAACTCTAAACTGAACACTGACCCTGCCTTTAACACTAAATCTATCTCTAAACCTTACCCTAACCAAAAATCTAAACCTAACACTAGACATAGCCATAACCCTAACACTACAACTAGCCCTAATCATAATCCTAGCTCTTACATGACCCATAGCTCTAACTCTATGCCTTAAAATAACACAAAACCTAGAGTGAATTCTAGGCCTAAATCTAGCCCTAAGAAAAAACCCAACACTAACCCTAGCCCTAACCCTAACCCTAAACCTAACCCTAGCCTTACTCTCAAACTTTACTCAAAGCCTAACCCTACCATAAATATAAACTTACACCTATAACTTACTCTAAACCCTAACCCTAGCCTTAACCCTAAACTTAATCCTAGCACTAAACTTAGCTCTAAACCTACATCTCACCTAACCCTACACCTAAATGTATTGATAAACCTAGCCTTAACCCTAAATGTAACCCTAACCCTAACCAGAAATCTAACAATAGAACTAACCCTAAAATTAACACTCAAAATAGCCCTAAACCCAGCTCAAAACCTAACCCATACCATAAACCTAAACATAACCATAGCCTTAACATTAATTTTAAAACTAAATCTAACCCTAAACATAAACATAAACCTACATCTAACCATATCCATTACCCTAACCCTGATCCTAACCCTAATGTTAACCCTAGCCCTAAACTTAACTCTAACTCTACACCTACCATAATCCTGTCCCTAGACCTATGGCTGAACCTAATCCTTGATCTAGCCCTAGCACTAACACTAGCTCAAACCCTAGCCATTACCTTAAACTAACCGTAGACCAAACCCTAACCCCAATCATACTGCTAATCCTAACTGTAACCGTAGCCCAAATTCTAGGTCTAACTCTAGCCATTACCCTAATCATAACACTAAACCTAATGCTAAATCTAGCCCTAACCATAACCCTAACCCTTACTCTATCCCTAGCCCTGATTCTAACCTGAAGCCTCAACCTAGCCCTAACACTTACTCAATCCCTGACACTTACCCTTAACCTAACCATAAGAAAATGATAAGCCTAACCCTAAACCTAACCCTAGCCCTAGCCCTAATCCTAAACTTAAAACTAGACTTAACCTTAGCTCTAACCCCATCAATTACCCTGACCCTAACCATAAACACCACAATAACATTATCCCTTACCCTAAACCTATTCTAACCCTATCTGTAAACCTAACCCTAGACCTAACCATAAACCTAAACCTTGCCATAGTCCAAACCCTAGCTCAAACCCTAACAATTATGCTAAACTTAAACTAACCCTAGTCCTAAATCTAAACCTAACCCTAACCCTCCTAACCCAACATCTAAACCTGTCCATAACCTTAACCCTAATGGTAACACTAATCCTAATCCTAGACCTAATCCTAAACCTAACCCTATCATTAGCACTAACCCTAGCTCAAACCCTAACCCATAACCTAAAACTAACCCTGGCATTAACTTTAACCGTAACCTTAAATCTAGCCTTAAGAAACATAACCCTAGCCCTAACCCTAGCTCTAACCCTATCCATTACCCTAATGATAACCATAAACCTAATGCTAACCCTAGGCCTAACCCTAATCCTATCCATTACCCTAAACCTAATCTGAGCCCTAAACCTAACCTTATCCATTATCCTAACTCTAACTCATAACTAATGCTAATTTGAGCCATAACCCTAAACTTCAACCTAACCCAAACCCAAAACCTGACTCTGACTATTATAATACCCCTAGCTCTCAACTTGAACCTCACCCTAAACCTAACTTTGACACTAAACCTAGCCATAAATCTTACCGGAAAAAATATTCCTAACCAGAACCCTAGACCTGATATTAGCCCTAGCCCTAATTCTTGAAATAACCCTAACACAAATGCTAGCCCTCATCCTAGCCCTATAACGAGCCTTGATCCTAACCAAAACCCTATTGTAGCCCTATCCCTAATTCTATCCCTCGCCCTGTTTCTGAACCTTGCCATAACCCCATCCCTTCCCCCAAATCTAACCCTAACTCTAACTCTAGTCTTAACCCTTACATTAATCCTAGACCTGATCCTAGCCCTAATTTAGCCCTAACCCTACCACTAGCATTAAGACTAATTCTAACTCTCACCCTAGCCATATTACTAGATATAAACCTATTCCTTAACATAACTGTAACACTTGCCGTAACATTAGCCCCAACACTAGCCCTAGTCCTAAACCTAGAACTAACCATAACTCTAAGTTTTTCCTTAACCCTAAGCCTAAACCTCACACTAATACTAGCCCTAACACTAACACTAATCCTAGAACTAGCCCTAATCTAGTTCAAGACCTAAAAAAAATCGAGCCATAGCCCTATCCCTAACCCTTCACCTAAACCAAAACCTAACTCTACACCTAGCCCTAACATCAACCCTAATTCCAGTTCTAACCTAACCCTAAAACTAACCTTGAGCCTGACTCTGACCGTATTCTAACCCTAGTTCTAACATCACCCTAAGAGTACCTAACCCTAAAAGTAGAACTAGCCCTAACAGTAACCCTAAAAGTAGCCCTAATCATAACTCTTACATTAGCCTTAGCCCTAATCCTAGCCCTAACCTAACCCAAAACCTAGCCCTAAACTGAGACCTACACCTCATTGTAACCCTAACCCTAACCCTAATCATTACCCTAAACATAATCCTAACCCTAAAAATGGCCCTAACCCTAAACCTAACCCTACACTTAATCCTAACCATAAACCTAGCCCTAACACTAGCTCTAATCCTAGCCATTACCCTAACATAACCCTAATCCTAATGCTAAACCTAGCCCTGAACGTAAACCTAATCCTAAACCTAGACCTGACACTAAACCTAATCTTCACTCTAGCCCTAGCCATAGCTCAAAAAAATAACATTTACCCTAAACCTAACTCTAACACTAACCCTAGACCTAACCCTAACCCTAACCCTAGCCCTAATCCTAACTATAGCCCTAGCCCTAACCTATCCATTACCCAAAACCTAAGCCTAACCCAAACATAGCTCTAAATATAGTTCTAAACCAACCCATTACCCTAACCCTAACTATAAATGTCATGATAACACTAGCCCTAACCCTAGAACTATTCTAACCCTAAATGTAAACTTAACCCTTGTCCTATCTCTAAACTTACACTAACCCTAACTGTAAACCTAACCCTAGACACAACAATAAACCTAACCCTTGCCATACTCCTAATCCTAGTTCAAATCCTAACAGTTATGCTAAAACTAACACGAGCCCTAGTCCTAAACCTAAATCTAACCCTATCCATTTAGGCTTAACCCTAAACCTATCACTGACACTAACCTTATTCTTACCTAAACCTAACCTGAACACTAAAACCTAATCCTATCAGTTACTCTAACCCTAACCATAACCCTATTGCTAATTCGAGCCCTAAAACTAAACCAAAACTTAACCCAAACTCTGAACAAGACACTGACTCTAATAACACACCTAGCTCTAAAACTGATCCACTCTAAACAGAACCCTTAAAGTAGACCTAGCCATAAAACTAACACTAACAGTATGCATTACCGTATCCCTAGACCTGATATTAGCACTCTACCTAATTTTTCTTGCCTTAAACCTAACACAAAGCAGAGCCCTCATCCTAGCCCTAAACCTAGCCTTAACCAGAACCCAAACACTAACCCTAGCCCAACCCCTAATTTCAACCCTCGCTCTAGTTCTGAATCTAGGTATAACCACATCCTTTCCCCTATCCCTAACCCTAACACTATCACTAACACTAAACTTAGCCCTAACTCTAGGCCTAAAACTAACACTAACCATAGCTCTAATCCTAGCCCTAATTTATTGCTAACTGTAACCCTAAATCTAACCTTAGCCCTTAGACTAACACTAACTGTAGCCCAACACCTATTTCTAGTACCAACCTTATCTATTACCTAACCCTAACACTAGCCCTAACCTTATCCCTAAACCTAGCCATAGTCCTAAACCTAGAACTAACACTTACCTTAACACTAGCCCTAAACCTAATTCTAATTAGAAAACTAGCCTTAACCCTAGCCATAGCCCACAAACAAAACTGAGCTATAGCCCTAATCCTAACCCTTAACCTAAACCAAATCCTAATTTTACACCTAGTCCTAACACTATCCCTAAAACTAATACTGACCCTGACTCTGACCCTAAAACTAACCCTACCTCTAAACATCTCCCTAACCCTAAACCTAACCCTAACACTAGACCTAGCCCTATTCCTAACCCTAAAACTCTCTCTAACTGTAAAGCTAGTTCTTACATTAGCCAGAGCCCTAACTCTAACACAAAAAGTAGCGCTAATCTGATCCTCAACTCTAGCTTTAACACTAACCCTAACCCTAACACTAACACTAACCCAAACACTAGCTCTAAAAATATTCCTTACCCTAAGGCAAACTCTCACCCTAAAGCTACAAAAGTTCTAACCCTAACCCTTAGCTTACCCCAAACTCTAAATCAATTACTAGTCATAACCCTAGCCCTAATTTTGTGTCTAAACCTAACACGAAGCCTAAGCCTAACCCTTCCCTTATTCTGACCCTAACACTAACAATAGGTCAAAGCCTGACCTTAAGACTAATTCAAACCCTAACACTAGCCCTACCAGTAAACCTATACCTAAAACTAACCATAACACTAGCACTACATCTAAACTTAATCCTAAATATAGCCATAACTCTAGCCCTAGTCCTAAACAAAAACCTAGCCCTAGCCCTAAAATAACTATTAACCCAAAGCAAAGACTAACCATAGCCCTAGACTTAAACATAGTTCTAATTCTGACTCTAAACAAAACCCAATGCTAGCCCGAAAAATGATGCTAACGCTAACACAAACCCTAGCTCTAAACCTTATCCTAACCAAAAACTTAAACTTAACACTAGACATATGTAAAACCCTAACACAAAAAACTAGCCATAACCCCATAACCCTAGTTCTTACATTACCCATAGCTCCAACCCTAGCCCTAAACTTAACACAAAACATACAGCTAAACTTAAGCCTAAATCAAGCCTTAAGCATAACCCTAACCCTAGCCCTAACCTTAACCTAACTCTCTCCTTAGTCCTAATCCTAGCTCAAAGCCTAAATATTATTCTAAACATAAACTTACACCTATTCCTCAATCTAACCCTAACACTAGCCCTAATCCTAACCTTAACCCTAGCCTTAAACCTAGCTCTAAACCTACCAATTACTCTAAACCTAAACCTAAACTTTTTGTTAATTCTAGTCTTAATGCTAAACCTAACCTAACTGGAAAACTAACCCTAGACCTAATCTTAAATTTCACACTTGCAATAGACCTAACCCTAGCTCAAACCCTAACCCTTACTATAAACCTAAATATAACCGTAGCCCTAACTCTAAGCCTAAACCTCAATCTAACGTTAAACATAGCCCTAAATCTACATATAATCCTATACATTAGCCTAACTCTAACCCTATTCCTAATGATGTCACTAGCCCTAATACTAACCCTAAACCTATGAGTACTATAATCTTACACCTAGAAGTAACCCTAAACCTAACCCTCACCCTAACCCTAACCCTAGCTCAAAACCTAATCCTTTTGCTAAACATAAACCTAAGCCTAAACCTAGTTTTAACCCTAATCCTAACCCTATTCAAGACCTATTCCAAACCATAAACCTAGCCCTAAACTTAGCTCTAATTCCATCCATTATACTAACCATAACCCTTACCCTAATGCGAACCCTAGGCCTAATCTTAACCCTATCACTAACCCTAACACTATCAATTACTCTGAACAAAACCCTATCGGCTAACTCAAGCCCTAACCATAAACCCTAACCTCAAGCAAACTCTAACAATGACCATGACCTTAATAAGTCTCCTAGGTCTAAGGCTGAATTTACATTAAACCTAACTCTTATTATTCATAGCCATAACCCTGATCCTAAAACTATCCCCAACCATAACCTTAGACCTGACATTAGCCATAGTTCTAATCCTCGTCCAAAACCTAACACAAACCCCAGCCCTTATCCTAGCCCTAAACCTAGCCTTAATCCTAAACCTAAACCTAAATTTAGGCCTAAACCCAAAATTAACCCTAGCCATAATCTTAGCACTAATTTAGTCTTATTCCTAACTAACCCTAGCCCTAACCCTAAGACTAAATCTAACTCTCACCCTAGCCCTATTCCTAGGTCAAACTCTATTCCTTACTGGAACGCTAATCCTAGCCCTAACTCTAGCCTTAACCCTAGCCCTATCATTATCTCTAGCCATAACCTAGATATAATTTTAATTCTAAATGAAAACCTAATCCTAAGCCTAACTCTAACTCTAAATCTAACACTAGCCCTAAAACAAAACCGAGCCCTAGCCCTAACCCTAACACTTAACCTAAACCAAACCTTAACCCTAACCCTAAACTTAGCTCTAATTCTAGTTTTAAGCTGAAAACTACAACTAACACTGACCCTGACCCTGACTATAATACTAACCCTAGTCTAAACATCACCCTAACCCTAACCCTAAACTTAACACTAGACCTACCACTACCCTAAACTTAAATTTAACCCTAATTGTAACCTGGTCCTTACATTAGCCTTACCCCTAACCCTAGCACTAAGTGAACCCCAAACCTAGCCCCAAACCAAGCCCTAACCCGAATTTTAACCCTAAACCTAATCGTAAACATAGCCCTAATCAAAATCATAACCCTAGCCCTAACCCTATCTCTAATCCTATCCATGCCTTAACCATAAACCTAGGCCTAAACTGAACCCTAACCCTAATCCTAAACCTATGCATTATTCTAAGCCAAACCTAAACCCTAAACCTCACCCTATAATTACACTAACATGAACCATAAAGATAATTCGAGCCCTAACTTTAAACATTAACCTATCCCAAATTTCTAACCCAGAACATGACTCTAATAATACACCTAGCTCTAAACCTGACCCTAACTCTTTAGGAACACTTTCAAATTTTAGGTTTCAGTCTGTTTTCTCCGATAGTGATAGATGCAGTTGGAACTCTAAATCAAACAGGGTTTGTGCTAGGTGCTTGAAACTTGACACAATACAGCAGGTCTCATTGCTAGCTTATGGTTTGTTCCCTCTTGAACTAGCCCTAAGCAGAGACTGGGAGAAACACTTTCATATGAAGCGTTTGTCAATCTTCCCAAAAACAAAGAGTTTCCTGAAATCTCAGCAAATATATTTTCACCCAAACTTGATGATACTTGGCGATAATGATCAGTACACCAATCCCACTTGGCCCACCAATTTTGTTCTTCTACGTTGAAGCATTCATTTTTAGGAACACTTTCAAATTTTAGGTTTCACTCTGTTTTCTCCGATAGTGATAGATGCAGTTGGAACTCTACATCAAACAGGTTTTTTGCTAGCTGCTTGCTACTTGACACACTAAATTATTTCTCAGTGCTCTCTGTATGATTTGTTCCCTCTTGAAGAAGCCCTAAGCAGAGACTGGGGAAAAACACTTTATTTGAAGCATTTGCCTATCTTACACAAAACTATGAGTTTCCTGAAATGTCAGCAAATATTTTTTTACCGAATCTTGATGATACTTGGTGGTAATGATCAGTACACCAATCCTACTTGGTCTCCCAAATTTTGTTTATCTAGGTTGAAACGTTTGTTTGCAGTAACAGTTTGAATTTTTAGGTTTCACTCTGTTTTCTCCTATAGTGATAGATGCAGTTGGAACTCTAAATCAAACACGGTTTGTACTAGCTGCTTGAAACTTGACACACTACAGCAGGTCTCATTGCTATCTCATGGTTTGTTCCCTCTTGAACTAGCCCTAAGCAGAGACTGAGGAAAACACTTTCAATTGAGAGCGTTTGTCAAGCTTCCAGAAAACTATGAGTTTCCTGAAATCTCAGCAAATGTTTTTTTCACCCAATCTTGATGATACTTGGTGGTGATGATCAGTACACCAATCCCACTTGGCCCCCCAAATTTCGTTCTTCTAGGTTGAAGCGTTCGTTTGCAGTAACAGTGAGTATTTTTCGGTTTTACTCTTTTCTGCTATAGTGATAGATGGAGTTGGAACTCTAAATCAAACACTTTTTGGAATAGCTGCTTGAAACTTGACACACTGAATTATTTCTGAGTGCTCTGTCTATGCTTTGTTCCTCTTAAAGTTCCCTAAGAAGGGACTGAGGTAAAACACTTTCATTTGAAAGCGTTTGCCAAGCTTCCACAAAACTACGAGTTTCCTGAAACCTCAGCAAATGTTTTTTCACCCAATCTTGATGATTCTTGGTGGCAATGATCAGAACACCAATCCAACTTCGTCTCCCAAATTTCGTTCTTCTAGGTTGAAGCGTTCTTTTGCAGTTAACAGTTTGAATTTTTAGGTTTCATTCTGTTTCCTGCTATAGAGATCGATGCATTTGGAACTATAAACCAAACACGGTTTGTGCTAGCTGCTTTAAACTTGACAAACTGAATTAGTTCTGAGTGCTGACTCTAGGCTTTGTTCCTCTTGAAGTAGCTCTAAGAAGAGACTGAAGAAAAACACTTTCATTTGAAAGTGTTTGCCAAGCTTCCACAAAACTACGGGTTTCCTGAAATGGCAGCAAATATTTTTTCACCCAATCTTGATTCCTGGCGGTAAAAATCAGTACACTAATTCCACTTGGGCTACCAAATTTTGTTTTTCTAGGTTGAAGCATTCGTTTGCACTGACACTTTGAATTTTTAGGTTTCACTCTGTTTTCTCCTATAGTGATAGATGCAGTTGGAACTCTAAATCAAACACGAATTGTGCTAGCTGCTTGAAACTTGACACACTACAGCAGGTCTCATTGCTATCTCATGGTTTGTTCCCTCTTGAACTAGCCCTAAGCAGAGACTGGGGAAAGACACTTTCATTTAAAGCGTTTGCCAGGATTCCACAGAACTCCGAGTTTCCTAAAATCCCAGCAAATATTTTTTCACCCAACCTTGGTGATACTTAGCAGTAATGATCAGTACACCAATCCCACTTGGACCCCCAGATTTCGTTCTTCTGGGTTGAAGCGTTTGTTTGCAGTGACTGCTTGAATTTTTAGGTTTCACTCTGTTTTCTCCTATAGTGATAGATGCAGTTGGAACTCTAAATCAAACAGGGTTTGTGCTAGCTGCTTGAAAGTTGACACACTACACCATGAGAGAAAACAGAGTGGAACCTAATAATTCAAAGTGTTACTGGAAACAAACGCTTCAACATAGAAGAACGAAATTTGGGGGGCCAATGGGATTGGTGTACTGATCATTACCACCAAGAATCATCAAGGTTGTTTGAAAAACTATTTGCTAATATTTCAGGACACTCGTAGTTTTGTGGATGCTTTGCAAACGCTTCAAATGAATGCGTTTTTCCCCAGTCTCTGCTTAGGGCTTCTTCAAGAGGGAACAAACCATAGAGATAGCACTGAGAACTAATTAAGTGTTTCAAGTTTCAAGCAGGTAGCCCAAAACATGTTTGATTTAGAGTTCCATCGGCTTCTCTCCCTAAAGGGGAAAACAAAGTGAAACCTAAAAATTCAAACTGTTTCTACAAACGAAAGCTTCGACCCAGAAGAACGAAATTTGGGGGGGCAAGTGGAATTCGTGTACTGATCATTACCGCCAAGTATCATCAAGATTGGGTAAAAAAATATTTGCTGAGATATCAGGAAACTCGTTTTGTGGAAGCGTGGCAAATGCTTTCAAATGAAAGTGTTTTTCTTCAGTCTCTTCTTAGGGCTACTTCAAGAGGAACAAACCCTAGAGTCAGCCCCTAGAACTAGTTCCGTGTATCAAGTCTACTTCAAGCCCTAAACCTAAATCCTAACTTAAACAAAACCTTAACCTTGACCCTAAACTTAAAATTTTCCCTAGCTCCAAACCTGAACCTTACCCTAAGCCTAACACTTACACTAGATATAGACCTAAACTTAACCCTAAAATTATCTTTAACCATAACCCTAGACCTGATATTAGCCCTAGCCCTAATCCTAGTCCTGAACAAACAAACAACAACAACAACAAAAAAAACCCTAGCCCTCATCCTAGCCCTAAACCTAGCCTTAATCATAACCCTAATTCTATTCCTATCCCTATCCCTACTCTACTCCTACCCCTACCTCTAAACCTAGCTATAACACCATCCCTTTTCCTAAACATCAACCTAACCATAACCCTATCACTAGTCCTAAACTGAGCACTAACTCTAGCCCTAATCCTGGCCTTAACTTAACCCTTATCCAAACCCTAAACCTAATCCTAGCCCTAAGACAAACTCTAACTCTCACACTAGCCCTACTCCTAGTTCTAACCCTATACCTTACTATAACTCTAATCCTAGCCCTAACCTTAGCCCTAAACCTAGCCTTATCCTTAGTCCTAGCCTAACCCTAGATCTAAGCCTAATTCTAAATATAACTGTAACCATAAGCCTAAGCCTAACACTAATAGTAGACCTAACCCTAATACTCATCATAAAACTAGTGCTAACCCTCGCCCTGGAACTCAAACAAAACTGAGCAATAGACATAACCCTAAACCTTAACTTAAAATAAACCCTAAATTTCACCTGGAACAAATCCTAGCCCTAATTCGAGTCCTAACCCTGATCTTTAAACTAACCCTGACCCTGACTTATACCCTAACACTCACCCTAGCTCTAAAATACCACTCTTACCTTAAACCAAACCCTAACAGTAAACCTAGCCCTAATTTGAGTCCTAATCCTAAAATTAACCCTGTCCCTGACTCCTAACTAACAATAACCCTAGCTCTAAATTCATCC
Organism: Marmota flaviventris; assembly: GCF_047511675.1. NCBI lineage: Eukaryota > Metazoa > Chordata > Mammalia > Rodentia > Sciuridae > Marmota > Marmota flaviventris. The sequence goes on along the minus strand of NW_027287769.1, from coordinate 167,772 downwards.
TAACCTTAAACCTAACCATAAACACTAATCTTAAACACTAACCCTAAATCTAACTCTATTGTAATCCTGATTCTTACATTATTCATTGCCCTAACCCTAGCCCTAATGCTAACACAAAAACTAGCCATAATCGTAGCCCTAAACCTAGCTTTGACACTAAGCCTAATCCTAACCCTACCCCTAACACTATCTCTAATTCTATCCCTAAACCTAAGCAAAACCCTAACCCTAATGGTAACTCTCAACCTGACATGATTCATAACTCGAACCCTAACATTAACCATAACACTAACCCTAATCCTAACCGCAACCCAAACCTAACAATAACTGTAACCCTAACCCTAACACTAAACCTAACCCTAACATTAACACTAACACTAAACCTATCCCAAATCCAAACCTAAAACTTACACTAGTTTTAAACCTAACCCTAAAACTAATCCTAACCCTAACCATAACACGAACCCCATCCCTAGCACTAACCCTAACCCTAAACCTAACGCTAAGTGTAACACTAAACCTAACACTAAACATAACACTAGCACTAACACTAACCCTATTATTTACCCTGAAATTAATCTTAACCCTAACACGAAACCTATCTGTAACACTAACCATAATTTTAACCCTAACCCTAACACCAAAACTAAACTTAACCCTTACCCTAACACTAACCCTAAGTATAAACCTAATTATAACCCTAACGCTAACCCTAAACCTATCATCCTAATACTAAACCTAAACCAAATACTTACATTAACAATAACCCTAAACATATCCCTAACCCTAACACAAACCCTAACCCTAAACTTTAGCATAAACCTAACCGCAAACCTATCCTTAATCCTAACTCTAACACTAGCCCTAATCCTAAGCCTAACCCTAAACTTAACCCTAAACCTCACCCTAACCCTAACCCTAACTCTAACACAAACCCTAAACCAAACTCTAACCCTCAGTGAAACACTAATCCTTACCCAAACCCTAACCCTTACCATAACACTAACCAAACACTAACTGAAAATTTACACCTAACCCTAAATATAAACCTAGCCCTAAACCTAGCACAAACCCTAACTGTAACCCTAAATAAAACCCACTACCTAACCCTACTCCTAACACAAACCCTAGAGCACTAACTCTAGCCCTAATCCTGGCCTATACTTAACACAAACCCTAACCCAAACCACAACCCTAACCCTAACCCTAACCTATACCCTAACACTAACCCTAAACATAACACTAAACCTAACACTAACCTTAACCCTAACCCTAACCATAACCATAACCATAACCATAACCATAACACTAACCCTAACCCTAATCCTAACCCTAATCTAACCCTAACAGTAACCCTAATCCTAACCCTAACCATAACACTGACACTAATCTTAACCCTAACCCTAAACCTAACACTAACCCAAACCCTAAGCCTAACCCTAACTGTAACACTAACACTAACCCTAACCCTAACTGTAACACTAAACCTAAACCTATCCCAAACCCTAACACTACATCAAACCCTCTCCATAATTCTAAACCTAACACTAACACTAACCCTAACCCTAACCCTAACACTACCCGTAACCCTAACCATAACACAACCCCTAACCCTAACTGTAACACTAACCCTAACCCTAACTCTAACCATAAATGTAACATTAACCCTATATCTAACCCTAAGTAAAACACTAACACTAACCCTAACCCTAACCCTAAACCTAACACTAACCCTGACCCTAAACATAACCCGAACACTAACACTAACCCTAACCGTAACAATACAACGTACCTTAACCCTAATACGAACCTAACCCTAACACTAACACTAACAATAACCCTAAATCTATCACTAACCCTATTCCTAACCCTAACACTTAAACTAAACCTAACCGTAACCCTAACACTAACCCTAACCCTAAACCTAATGTTAATCCTAACACTAACCCTAACCTAAACCTAACCCTATCACTAACCCTAACAATAACCCTAAAACTAACACTAACCCTAACCACAACAAAAAAACCTTACCCTAATCCTAACCGTAACCATAAACCTAATGCTAACACAAACCCTAAAACTAACCCTAGCACTAATCGTAAGTGAATCCTAATTATAACCATAACCCTAATCTTAACCCTAACCTTAACCCAAACACAACCCTAACACTAACCCTAAACCTAACCCTAAACCTCACCCTAACCCTAACACTAACACTAACAATAAATCTTTTCATAACCCTAACCCTAGCTCTAAACCTTACCCTAACACTAACACTAACACTAACTCTAAGGCTAAACCTAACCCTAACCCCTTCCTTAACCTAACACTAACCCTAACCCTAAAACTAACACTAAACCCTAACACTAAACCTATCCAAAACACTAACTTTACCACTAACCCTAATGTTAACTGTAATCCTAATACTAACCCTGACCCTAATCCTAATAGGACCTCTCACCTTAACCCTAACACTAATCCTAACCGCAACAGTAACCCTATCTTTATATTAACCGTAACCCTAACACTATCCCTAGCCCTAAAACTAACAAAAATGCTAATACTAAACCTAACACTAACCGTAACCCTAACGCTTACACTAACACTCAAACTACCACTTACCCTAACCTAACACTAAACCTAACCCTTACCCTAACACTAACCCTAACGCTAAACCTAATCAAAACACTAATATTAACCACAACACTAACCCTAAATCTAACCCTAACCCTAACAATAACCCTAACCCTAACCATAACAGGAACTCACACCCTAAACCTAGCAATAACCCTAACCCTAACACTAACCCTAAACCTAAACCTAAATCTAAACCTAAAACTAACCTTAACATTAACCCTAACCCTAAAGCTCAACCTAACCCTAACCCTAACTCAAACCTGTCAATAACCCTAACCTTAACTGTAACCCAAACCCTAATTCTATTCCTAATTGTAAACCTAATCCTAACATTAACCCTAGTCTAACCGTAACATGAACGCTAACTCTGACCCTAACCATACACCTAACCCAACCTAACCCTAACATTAAAACTAGCCCTAACAGTAACTGTAGCCCTAAAACTAACCCTATCCTTAATCTAACCGTAACCGTAACCCTAAACTAACCCTATCACTAACCTTAACACTAACACTAACCCTAAACCTAACAATAACCCTAAATGTATCTCTAACCCTAACCCAAACAGTAATCTTAACCCTAACACTTATTCTAACAGAAATCCTAACCCCTACCCTAACACTAAATACTAAACCTAACACTAACCCTAACAATAACCCTAAATCTATCACTAACCCTATTCCTAACCCTAATACTTAAACTAAACCTAACCGTAACCCTAACACTAACCCTAACCCTAAACCTAATGTTAATCCTAACACTAACTTTAGCATAAACCTAACCGCTGTAACCCTAACCCTAACACAATCCCTAACCTGAAAACAAACCCTAATCCAAACGATAAACCTAAACCAAATCAAACCCTAACCCTAACCCTTATGTAACCATAACCCTAAACCTAACACTAGCTTAACACTAACACTAACCGCAACTCTAACCCCAACACTAACCCTACAACAAAACCTAACCATAACCCTAACGTAAACCTATCATTAACTCTCACCATAACCCTAATAGTAACCCTAACACTAACGCTAATTTTACCCTTAAACCTAAAACTAACCCTACACTTACCGTAACCCTAACTATAAACCTAATCCAAGCCTAACCCTAACCCTAACACAAACCCTAACCCTAATCCTAACCTAACCCTTACCCAAACCCTAACTCAAACTATAATCCAAAAACCTAACCCTATCCCTAACCCTATCCCTAACCCAAACACTAAGCGTAAACATAACCCTAACCCTAACCCTTACCATAAGACTAACACTAACCCTAACCCTAAACCTAACACTAACCTAACTCTAATTCGAAACCTAACCCAAACACTAACCCTACCCCTATCCCTAAATCTAACACTAAACCTAAAATTAACCCTGATCCTAGTACTATTTCTAACCTGATCCCTAATCTAACACTAACACTAACCCTAAACCTAAACCTAACTTTAACACTAACACTAACCTTACATGAAACAGAACCCTAACCATAACACTATCCCTAAACCTAACCCTAACCCTAACCATAATATTAATTTTAAATCTAAACCTAAATCTAACACTAACACTAACCCTAAACTTAAACATAACACTTATCCTAACCCTAAGCCTAACCCTAACACTAACTCGAACCCTAACCCTACAATAAAGCCTAAATCTAACATGAACCCTAACCCTAACACTAAACCTAACCCTAAACTTAACCCTAAGCCTAATGGTATCCTAGACCTAATCTTAATCCTATCACTAACACTAAGCCTTACACTAACACTAACATTACAACCTCACGATAAACATAACTTTAACCCTAACACTTACTCTACACCTAACCCTAACACTAACACTAAACCTAACTCTAACACTAACCCAAACAATAATCCTAACCCTAAACTTAACCTTAACAGTAACAGTAAACCTAATCCTAACCGTAAACCTAAATGTAACCCTAACATGAACCCTAAACCTAATCATAACCATAACTGTAACATGAGCCCACACCCTAACACTAACCCTAACACAAACCCTTAACCTTACACTAATCCTAACACAAACCCTAACCAAACCATAACCCTAACTCTAACCTAACCCTAACCCCTACCTAAAACTAATTATAAACCTAACCCTAACCCTAACCCTAACACTAACCCTAAACCTATAACTAAATTTAACCCTAAACCTAAACCTAACACTAACCCTAACTCTAACCATAACCCTAACTTTAACCCAAACAGTAATTCTAACTCTAACCTTAACCCTAACCCTAATGATAACCTTAACCCTAACCCTAACTCAAACCCTAAACCTTACCGAACACTAACCTAACACTAACCCTAAAGCCAACTGGCACCCTAACTCTAAAACTAACCCTAAACCTAACCTGAACCCTAAGCCTATTCCTAACCCTATCACAAAAACTAACCCTAACACTAACACTAACCCTAACCCTAATACGAATCCTAACCCTAACCATTACCCTAACCTTAACTGTAACCCTAAGCCTAACCCAAACCCTAACCCTAGTACCAATCCTAACACTAAACCTAACACTAACCCTAACGCTAACCCTAACCCTAATCCTAACCCTAACCCTAACCCTAAACCTAACCCTGTGTCTAACCCTAACCTTAACCCTGACACTAATCCTTACCCTAACCTTTACCCTAACCCTAACACTCACCTAATGCTAACTCTAAACCTAACACTAACCATAACCCTAAACCTAGCACTAATCTGAAACCTAACTATAACCCTTAATTAAACACTAATGCTATCCCTAAACTTAACCCTAACCCTAAAACTAACTCAAACCACAACCCTAACCCTAAACCTAATCCTAACAGTAACCCTAACCCTATCCCTAACCTATCCCTAATCTTATCCATAATCCTAACTCTACCTCTAATCCTATCCATTACCCTAAGCCATACCCTCACCCTAAAGCTACCCTAGTCCTACCACTAATCTTTAGCCTATCTGAAACGCTAATTTCTATTACTAGTCCTAATCCAGGCCTCATTCTAGCTTTAGCCCTAACCCAAACCCTAACCCTTATTCTGACCCTAACACTAACCCTAGATCTAAACCTGACACTAACCCTAAACCAGACCCTAACTCTATCCCTACCAGTAAACCTATACTTAAACCTAACAGTTAATAACAGCACTTGACCGAACCTAATACTAAATAGATTCATAAATCTAGCCCTAGCCCTAAAGAAAAACCTTGAACTAGCCCTAAAAATGACCCTTAACTTAACACAAAGAGTAACCCTATCCCTAGACCCAACGCTATTCCTAGTTATGGCTCTAACCCTGACCCAAACACTGACGCTTACCCTAAAACAATCCCTAGCTCTAAACCTTATCCTAACCCAAAACCTAACCCTAACACTAGATTTATCCATAACCCTACCGCTAAAACTAGCCATAACCATAACCCGAGCTCTTACATTACCCATAGCCCTAACGCTAGCCATAAACATCATCTAACCTAGCCCTTATCCTAGCCCTAACCTGGCTCTGATCGCAACCCTATCCATAACCCTAGACCTAACCCTAACCTTAACGCTTTCCCTAGTCCTGAACCTAGCTCAAACTCTAACCCTTTCCCTAATAATAACACTAACCCTAACCCTAACCCTTGCCCTAGACCTAACCCTAGCTCAAACCCTAATGCTTACCCTAAAACTAACCCTGACACTAACCCTAGGCCTAACCCTAACCCTAGCCATAAACTTATCCTTAATTCTAGCCCTAACCTTAGCTCTAACCCTATAATTACCCTAAAGATAAGCCTAAACCAAATGCTAACCCTAGGCCTAACACTAACCCTATCGCTAACAATAACCATATCCATTACTCTAAACCTAACCTGAATCCAAAACATAACCCTATCCATTACCCTAATTCTAACCATAACCCTACTGCTGATTCAATCCTTAACTCTAAACCTTAAACTAAACCAAACCCTACCCAGACCCTGACCCTTATAATACACCTAGCTCTAAACCTGACCCTTACCCTAAACGGAAACCTTACACTAGACCTAGCCATAACCGAACCTTAAAACTATCCTTAACAATAACCCTCGACCTGACATTAGCTCTCACCCTAATCCTAGCCCTATCCTAACAAAAAACATCAAACCTAGCCCTAAATTTAGCCTTAATCATAAACCGAACCCTAACATAGCCCTAACCCTAATTCTAACTTTCGCCCTATCCCTAAACCTAGCTATAACCACATCCCTTTCCCTAAACCTCACCCTATCCCTAACACTAACACTAACCCTAACCCTGGCAATAACCCTAACACTAATCCAAGCCCTAATTTAGATCTAACCTTAAACCCACCCCTTACCCTATTTCTAAGACTATCTCTAACTATCACACTAGCCCTATTTCTAGTTCTAAACCTGTCTGTTATCATAACCATAACACTAGCCCTAACTTTAGCCCTGACTATAGCCCTAGGCCTAAACCTAGATCTAACCATAACAAATAATATAAGATTAAACCTCACCTTACTACTACCCCTAACACTATTGCTAATCCCAAAACTAGCCCTAACCCTAGCCCTAGCTCTAAAACAAAACTGAGCCATAGCCCCAACCCTAAACCTAACCTAAATATAACGCTAGACCTGACATTAGCATTATCCCTAATTCTTACCCTAACTCTAACAAAAATCCTTACCCTACACCTAGACTTAACCCTCGCCCTAATTTGAGTCCTATCCCTAATCCTAAAAGTAACACTGAACTTGACTATGACCCTAACACTAACCCTATCTCTAATCATCCCACTAAACCTAAACATAATATAAACACTAGACCCAGTCCTAATGCTAACCATTATAATAGCCCTAATGATAGCCATAGTTCTTATATTAGAGGTAGTCCTACACTAGCCCTAACCTACCCCAAATCCTAGCCCTAATCTGGGCCCTAACCCTAATTTTAATTGTAGCCCTAGCCCTATCTTTAGCCCAAACACTTAACCTGAACCTAACCCTGAACCTAACCTTGTCCTAACCCAAAACCTAAACCAAACCATAACCCTATTCCTAACCATAACAATAGCCCTAAACCTAGATATAATTTTATCCATTACCTTAACCATAACTGTAAGCAAATTCTCACCCTAGGCATAACCCTAACCATAGCCCGAACCTAACTATATCCTTGATCCTAACTGTAGCTCTAATCCTATCCATTAACTGAATCATATTTTAACCAAATTCTGTCCCTAGGACTAACTCTAACCCTATGCCTTACCCTAACCCTGTCCATTATACTAAACCTAACCTGAACCTGAAACTTAACCATATCCATTACAATAACCCTAAGGCTAATTTTAGCCTTAACCCTAAACCTTAACCTTACACATACCCTAACCCTGACTCTGACCCTAATAATACCCTTAGCAGTAAACTGACCCTAACCCTCAACGTAACACTTACAATACACCTGGCCATAAACCTAAACCTAAAACTATCCCTAACAATAACCCTAGAACTGACATTAGCCCTAGAACTAATCCTAGCCCTAACCCTAGCACAAACTATCCCCTTAATCCTAGCCATAAGCCTAGCCTTAATCCTAATCCTAACCTTAACCAGAACCCTAACCCTAATTTTATCCCATGCCCTAGCCCAAAATGTAGCTGTAGCATCATACCTTACCCTAACCATAACGCTAACACTATCCCTAGCCCTACTCTAAGCCAAAACCTAACACTAACCTTAGGGCTAATCCTAGGCATAAATTAACCCTAATCCTAAACGTAATCCTATCCCTAGCCCTAAGAGTAACTCTCACTATCGCCCTACACTTATCCTTAGTTTAAAACCTACCCCTTACCATAACCCAAACCCTAGCTCTATCCCTAGCTCCAATCCTAACATCACTGTAGCCCTAAACCTGGTTGTAAACCCTAATCTTAAACCAAAACCTCACCCCAACACTAGCCGTATACCTAATGCTAATTGGAAAACTAGATCTAACCCTACCATAGCCCTATTTTCAAAACCAAGCCATAATCCTAACCCTAACCCTTAACCTAAACCAAACACTAACCTTACACATATCCCTAAATTTAGCCCTAATTTGAGTCATAACCCTAACCATAGAAATAACCCTGACCCTGAGTCAGACCCTAATAGTACCCCTAGCTCTAAACATTGCCCTAACCCTAACCCTAGAACTAGCCCTAATCAGAAAACTAGTTCTTTCATTAGCTATAGCCCTAATGCTAACACAAATCATGGCCTAATCCGAGCCCTGACTCTAAACCTAACCCTAACCATACCTCTAACCCTATCCCTTACCCTAAGCCAAACCTTCACCCTAATGCAACACTAGTCCTGAACTTAATCCTTAGCCTACCCCAAACCCTAACTCTATTAGTAGTCCTACACCTAGCACTCATTCTAGCTTAACTCTAATCCTAACCCTGACACTTATTCTGATCCTAACACTAACCCTAGATCTAAACCTGACCCTAACCCTTAACTGAAAACTAACACCACCCTTACCGGTAAACCTATACTTAAAACTAACAATAACACTAGCACTAAACCAAACCTAATCCTAAATATAGCCACACATCTAGCCTTAGCCCTAAAAAAACCCTAGCACTAGCCCTCACAATAACCCTTAACCTAATGTAAAGACTCAACATCTCACTAGACCAAATACTAGTCCTAATTGTGGCCCGAAGCATAAAACTAAACCTAACCCAACAATTACACTTACCCTAATAGAAACCCTATCTCTAAACCTTATCCTAAACCAAAACCTAACCCTAACACTAGATTTATCCATAAGTCTGATCCTAACACTAGCCACAACAATATCCTTAGCTCTTATATTACCCATAGCCCTAACGTTAGGCGTAAACATCACACAAAACCTAGCCCTCATCCTACCTCTAAACCTAAACCTAACCATAACCTTAGACCTAACCCTTATGCTAACCCTTGCCCTAGCACTAACCCTAGCTCAAACTCTAATCCTCAGTCTAAACATAACCCTAACCCTAAACCTAACCCTAGCCCTGACTCAAAACCTAACCCTTGCCCTAGCCTTAACCCTAGCTCAAATGCCTACACTTACCCTAAACCTAACCCTAACATTAACCTTAGGCCTAACCCTAACCCTAACCCTAATCTTAACCTTAACCCCTAGTCCTAAACTTAGCTCTAAACCTATCCATTACCCTAAAGGTAAGCCTAACCCAAATGCTATAAGTAGGCCTAACGATAACCCTATCACTAACACTAACCCTATGCATTACTCTAAACCTAACTGGAACCATAAAACTAATTCTTTCAATTACCCTAACCCTAACCCTAACCCACTGCTAATTCAAGTATTAACCCTAAATCTGAAACTAAACCAAACCCTATGCGGACCCAGACCCTAATAATACACCTAGTTCTAAACATGACCCCTACCCTAAACCTAATCCTTATAATAGACATAGCTATAACCTAATGCTAAAACTAATACTATCCATAAACCTAGACCTGACATTAACCCTATCCCTAATCCTAGCCCTAGCCCTAACACAAACCCTCAGGTTAACCCTAAACCTAGCCTTAATTATAACCCATACCGTAACCTTATCCCTAATCCCATTTCTAACCCTCGCCATAGCCCTAAAGCTAGCTATAACCCTATCCCTTCCCCTAAATCCAATCCTAACTGTAACACAAACACTAACCCTATACCTAACACTAACCCGAGCGCTAATCCTAGCCCTAATTGAGCCCTAACACTAACCCGAGCGCTAATCCTAGCCCTAATTTAGCCCTAACCCTAAACCTACTCCTAACCCTAGCCCAAAGACTAACTCAAACTCTTGAATTATCCATATCTCTAGTTCTAACCCTATCCATTACCATAGACCTAACACTAGTCCTCACCTGATCCCTAACCCTAGCCATAGCCCTAAACCTAGATCTAACCATAAAAATAAATCTAAGCCTAAACTGGACCCTACCACTAGCCCTAACACTTATCGCTAATCATAAAACTAGCCCTAAACCTAGGCCTAGGTCTAAAACAAACTGAAAACCATGGCCCTATCCCTAACCCTATCCTAAACTTAAACCTAGACCTGACATTAGCCCTATCCCTATTCTAATCCTAGTTCTAAGCCTAGACTTAATCCTATCCCTAATTTTAATTCTAGACCTAACCCGAAATTTATCCCTTATCCTAGAACTAAACATAGTTGTAACATCATACCTTGCAATAACTCTAATGATAACCCTAAACCTAGCCCTAAACCTAGGCCTAAATCTAACACTAACAGTACCCCAAACCATATACCTATTACTAGCCCGAATCCTAGCCCTCATTCTAGCTCTAACCCTAACTCTAACCATGTCCCATATTCTGAACCTAACACTAACCCTAGGTCTAAACCTGACACTAACCCTAAAGCAAACCCTACCCCTACCCCTACTGGTAGACCTATACCTAAATCTAATAGTAACACTAGTACTAGACCAAACCTAATCCCAAATAGAGTCATAAATCTAGCCTTAGCCCTAAATAAAAACCTAGCACTAGCCCTACAATAACAGTTAACCTAACGTAAAGACTAACTCTATCCCTAGACGCAACGCTAGCCATAAATCTGGCCCTCACCCTAAACCTAACCCTAACCCGACAATGACAGTTACCCTAAAACAAACTCTAGCTCTAAATCTTATCCTAACCCAAAACCTAACTGGAACACTGGACTTATCCATAACCCTAACCCTAAAACTAGCCATAACCATGTCCTTAGATCTTACATTACCCATAGCCCTAATGATAGCCATAAACCTCACACAAAACATTGCCCTGATCCTAGCTGTAAACCTAACGTAAAGACTAACTCTATGGTAACACTAAACATAAGCCTAGACCTACCCTAAACCTAAACCTCGCCCTAACCCTAATTCTAACTCAAACTCTCACTTTAATCTAAACATAACCCTAACGCTAACCCTAACATTAGCCCTCACTCTAACCCTAACCCTCACGCTAGCCCTGATCCTAGCTCATACGCTAACACTTACACCAAAACTAACCCTGACACTAACCCTAGGCCTAAACCTAACCCTGTTACTAATTATAAACTTAACCCTAGCCCTAACCTTACCTCTAACCCTATCCATTACCCTAAAGATAAGCCTAACCCAAATGCTAACCCTAGGCCTAACGCTAACACTATTGCTAACACTAACCCTATTCCTTACTCTAAACCTAACCAGAACCCTTAAGCTAACCCTATCAATTACCCTAACCCAGACTCTAACCCTATCCCTAAAGCTATTTAAAGTCTTAACCCTAAATCTTAATCTAAACCAAACCCTACTCGTACCCTGACCCTAATAATACACCTAGCTTTAAACCTGACCCTTAACCTAAACTTAACCCTTACACTAGACCTAGCCATAACCTAGCCCTAAAAATAACCATAACCATAAATCCAGACCTGAAATTAGCAACAGTCCTAATCCTAGCCCTAATCCTAACACAAACACTAGTCCTCAACTTAGGTCTATACCTAGCCTTAATGCTATCCCAAACCCTAACTCTAGCCCTATCTCTAATTTGAACCCTCACCCTAGACCTGAACTTAGGTATAACCCCATCATTGCCCCTAACCCTATCACTAAACCTAACCCTAACACTATCCATATCTCTAACCCTAACCATAGGCATAACCCTAACACTAACCCTAGCCCTAATCCTAGCCTTAATTTAGCCCTAACCATAACTCTACTCCTAACCTTGTCCTAAGACTAACTCTAACTCTCCCCCAGCCCTATTTCTAGTTCTAACCCTATCCATTACAATAAACATAACACAAGACCTAACCTTAGCCCTAACCCTAGCCCTAGACCCTACTCTAGATCTAAACATAACTCTACATTTGACTCTAAACCTAAGCCTAATCCTCAACCTACCACTAGACCTAATACTATCTCTAATCCTAAAACCAGCCGTAAATTTAGCCTTATTCCTTAAACAAAACTGAGATGTTGTCTTAACCCTAAATGTTAACCTAAACCAAACCCTAACCCTAATCATAGCCATAACCTTCTAGCTCTAATTCATGTCCAAGTACTAAAATTAACCCTGAACCTGACTTATATTCTAACACTAACGTTAGTTCTAAATATCACACTAATCCTAAAGGTAGCGTTAACACTAGATCTAGACCAAATACTAACTCTAGTCATAACCTTAGTTCTTATATTAGCCATACCCCTAACCGTAGCCCTAAAGCTAACAGAAAATCTGGCCCTAATCTGAGCCCTAACCCAAGAAGTAAACCTAAACTTAAACCTAAACCTAGCCTTAGCACTAACCCTAACCCTAAACCTAGCCCTATCCCTAGCTCTACCTATTACTTACCCTAAGCCAAACCCTATCCATAATGCTAACCTTAGTCCTAATCCTAATCCATAGACTAATACAAATCCCAATCCTATTACTAGTCCTAACTCTAGCCCTCATTCAGGCTCTAACCCTAACTCAAATCCTTACCCTAACACAAACCCTCAGTCTAAATCTGACCCTCACCCTAAACCAAACCCTAAAACTAGCCCTACCAGTAAACTTATACCTAAACCTAACCCTAACTCTAGCCCGAGAACTAAGCCTAATCCTAAATATAGCCATAACTCTAGACCTAGACCTAAAAAAAATATCCTGAGACCTACCCCTAACATAATCCTTAACCTAAAGCAAACACTAACCCTATCCCTAGACCTAACTCAAGTCCTAATTCTGGCTTTCATCTTAAACCTAACTTGAACCTGAACACTGACCCTAACACTAACACTAAACCTAGCTCTAAACCTGAACCTAAACGAAAGCCTTAACCTAACACTAGACATAGCCATAACTCTAAACCTAAAATTAGCTCTAACCAGAACCCTAGATCTTTCATTACACATAGCCTTAACCGTGGGCCTAAACATAACAAAAAACCTAGCCCTAATCTGAGGCCTAAAACTACCCTAATCATAACCGTGATCCTAAATGTAGCCCTAACCCTAAACCTCACCTTACACATAACCCTAGCTCAAAGCATAACCCTTAGCCTAAACATAACCCTAGCCCTATTCCTAAACAGAAACCTAACCTTTGCCCTAATCCTAAACTTAAACTTAGTACTAACACTAGTTCTAACCCAAACATTACCCTCACCCTAACCCTAATGATAACCCTAGCCCTAAACCTAACCCTATCCATAACCCTAATCATAAACCTAACCCTCAACCTAACTTTAAACCTAAACTTTGCCCTAAACTTAACCCTAAACCTTACCATGAATAAAAACTAAACCTATCCATAAACCTATATTTAACCATAACCTAAACTTAACCCTAAACCTAATCTTACATCTAATCCAATACATTACTCTAAAACTAACCCTAACACTAATGAAGACCCTACCCCTAAACCCAACCCTAACCATAACCATAATCATAACCCTAACCCAGACCTAACACTAAACCTAACACTTCCACTAGCCCTAACCATAACTTAATCTGTATCCCTTACCCTAACCCTAACCCTAACACTAGCCGAATCCCTAATCATAATGCTAACTCTAGCCCTAACCCTAACACTAAACCTAGACTTTATCTTAGCCCTAATTTAGCCCTATTCCTAAACCTAACCCAAACCCTAGAATTAAGACTAAGTATAATTCTCAGACAAGACCTTTCCGTACTTCTAACCCTATCCTTTACCATAACCCTAACCCAAGGTCTAATCCTAGTCATAATCCTTACACTATCCTTAGCCCTAGCACTAACATTAGATTGAAACCTATCTCTAAAACTAACCCTAACCCGATGCCTCAGCCTAACCCTGAAACTAGTTCTAACCCTAATGCTAATTCTAAAATAGCCCTAACCCTAGCCCAAGCCCTAAAACAAAACGGAGCCATACCCCTAACACTAACCCTTACCCTAGAACAAACCCTAACACTACACCAGCCCTAACCCTAGCCCTAATTTGCCACCTAATCCTAACCCTAAACATAACCATGACCCTGACTCATATACAAACACTAAACCTAGCTCTAAACATCACCCTAACCTTAAACCTAAACCTAACACTAGACCTAGCCCTAAACCTAACCCTAAAACTAACCCTAATCATAACCCTAGTTCTTACAATAGCTGTAACCATAACACTAGCCCTAACCCTAATACAAAACTAGCCCTAATCCAAGGCTTAACACAAGCTTTAACCCTAAACCTAAACCTTAATCTAGTCCTAACCCTAGCTTTAACTCTATTTCTTACCCTAAGCCAAACATCACCCTAATGCTCACGGTATTCTTAGCACTAATCCATAGCCTAACCAAAGCCTAACTCTATAAATAGTCCTAACCCTAGCCTTCATTCTAGATGTAACCATAAACTAAATGCTAACTGTACCCCTTACCATTATTCTACCCTAACACTAATCTTAGGTCTAAATCTAAACCTAACCCTAAACCGAAACCTGACACTAGCCCTACTGATAAACTTATATCTAAACCTAACCCTAACACTAGCCCTAGACCTAAACCTAATTTTATATCTAGCCATAATTATAGGTTTAGTCTTTAAGACAAACTAGACCTAACCTTAACAACATCCCTTAACTTAACCAAAACTCTAACCCTACCTCTAGATCTAACACTTTTCCTAATTTTGCTTTAATCCCAACCATTACCCTACCTGAGCACTGTCAGTGACACTAACACTAACCCTAGGTCTAAACTTTAACATTAAATCTAACCCTAATAATACACCTAGCCCTAGAATTAACCATAAAACTAGTTTTAATCATTACTCTAGTTTTTACATTAGCCATTGCCCTAACCTATCACAAAACCTAGCCCTAATCCAAGCCCCACCTTAGCTTTAACCCTAAAGATAACCCTAACTATAACCCTAGCCCTAACCATAACCCTAAGCCTAACCCTAGACCAAATCCTAACCATAAACCCAGCCCTAACCCTAGCTCTAACCCTATTCATTACCCTAAGATAACTATAATACTTATGCTAATCCTAGGCCAAACCATAATCATAGCACTAGCCTTAACCCTCTCCATTAACCTATACCTAACCTGAACCCTAAACCTAACTGTGTCATTACCCAATCCCTAAACATAAGACTAATTTGAGCCCTAACCCTGAACTTTAACCTAACCCAAACCCTAACCTTGACTTTGACTCTAATAATACCCATAGCTCTAAACCTGACTCTAACAAGAAACATAACCTTTACAATAGACCTAGCCATAAAACTAATGCTGAAACTATCCGTAACTGTACTCTAGACCTGGCATTAGACCTAGCTCTAATCCTAGCCCTAAACCTAATGCAAAACTTAGCCCACATCCTAGCCATGAACCTCGCCTTAATCATAACCCTAACCCTAATGTTAACGTTAACCTTAATTCTAATTCTCACCCTAGTCCTAAAAGTAGCTATATTCCCATCCCTTACCCTAAACCTAAACCTAACACTAACCCTAACACTAACCCTAGCCCTAATCCAAGCCCTAATTTAGCCCTATCCTTAACCCTAATCCTAGTCCTAAAACTAACTCTACCTCTCACACTAGCCCTACACCTAGTTCTAACCCAATTCCTTAGCATCGTCATATACCTAGCCCTAAACGTAGGACTACCCTAGCCCTATATTTAGCTCTATCTCAAAACCTAGATCAAAACCTAACTCTAAATTTAACCAAAACCCTAAGACTAAATCTAACCATAACTCTACTCTTATACATAATCCTTAACCTAAGCACAAATCTCAAACTTACACTAGCCCTAACCCTAAGACCAATCTTAAAATTAGCCCTAACCCTATCACTAGACCTAAAACAAAACCGAGTCATAGCCCTAACCTTAACCTTTAACCTAAACCAAACCCTAACCCTACACCTTGCCCTAACCCTATCACTAATTATACTCTAATCCTAACCCCAAACTAACCTTGACCCTGATTCTGACCCTAACACTAACCCTGGCTCTAAACATCATCATCACTGTAAGCCTAACCATAACATTAGACCTAGACCCTAACTCTAATGCTATAACTAGCTGTAATCATAAACCTACATCATACCTTAATTGTAGCCTTAACCCTAGCCCTAAACTAACCCAAAACCTAGCCTTAATCTGAGTCCTAAACTTAGCTTTAGCCCTATACTTAAACCTAACACTAACTCAAACACTAGCCCTAATCCTATCATAACCCTAGCCCTAAATTTAGGGCTAACCCTATCATTTTACCTTAATGATAACCCTAATTCCTCTGATAACCCTAGGCCTAACCCTAATAGTATACATTACATTAAACCAAAATGAAACCCTAAACCTAATCCTGTCATTGCCCAAACCCTAAATCTAACATTAATTTGAGCCCTGCACCCTTAACCCAAACTTTAATCCTGACCCTGATTCTAAAAATAAACCTAGATCTAAATCTGACCCTAACCAAAAACCTAACCCTTACACTGGACCAAGCCATAAATCTAACACTAAATATATCCCTTACTGTAACCCTAGACCTGACATTAGCAATAGACCTAATACTATCCCTAACCCTAAAACAAATCCTAGTCCTCATTGTAGCCCTAAAAATAGCCTCCATCATAACCCTAAACCTAACCCTAGTTCTAACCCTAATACTAGCCTCCGATCTTGCCCTAAACCTAGCTATAACCACATCCTTACCCTAAACTGAACCTGAACTCTAACCCTAACCCTAATGTTAACCCTTGCCTTAGTCTTAGCCAGAGCACTAACCTTAGATCAAAACCTAACTCTAAATCTAACCCTAACTCGATGTCTAAGCCTATTCCTAAAACGAGACCCAACCCTAGCCCTAAAATAACCCTAGCCATAATTTAGCCCTATCCCTAAACCTAAACTTAACCCTAGCTCTAAGACTAACTCTAACACTTACGCTAGCCCCATCATTCATTCTATTCTTATCCCTTACCGTAACCGTAATCCTACCCCTTACCCTAGTGCTAACCCTTGCCCTATCCTTATCCTTAGCACTAATCTTAGGCAAAACCTAACTCTAAATGTAGCCCTAAACCAAAGCCTAAGCCTAACCCTAACACTAGCCCAAACCATAACACTAATCCTAAAATGAGCCCTAACCCTAGACCTAGCCCTAAAACAAAACCAAGCCAGAGCTCTAACCCTAAACATTAACCTATATCAAACCCTAACCTTACATCTAGACCTAACCCTAGCTCTAATTCGAGTTGGAAGCCAAACCCTAAAATGAACCCTGAACCTGACACTGACCCTAAACTTCTAGCTCTAAAAATCACCCTAACTCTAAATTAACCCTAACACTAAACCTAGCACTAAAACACTAAAAGTAGCCATAATTGTAAACCTAGTACTTATATTAGCTGTAACACTAACCCTAGCCCTAACATAACCCAAAACCTAGCCCTAACCCTAACTTTAAACCTAACACTAGCCCTAATTGTAACCATAATTTTAGCCTTAAACTGATCTCTAACTCTATCCATTAATATAACCATAACCCTAACCATAATGATAACCCTGGGAAAAAACCTAATCCTATCCTGAATTCTAACCATTTCATTACCCTAAACCTAACAAGACTCCTAAATCTAACCCTACCATTCCCTAATCCTAATCCTAAAATTCATTCAAGCTCAAACTTGAAACCTTAACCTATCCCAAACCCTAAACTAGACCTTGACCCTAAAAATACCACTAGCTCGAAACTTTACTGTAACTCAACACCTAACCATTAGCCTAGACATAGACATAAACCTAATCCTAAAACTAACTTTAACCATAATTCTGGACCTAAAATTAGCCCTAGCCCTAATCCTAACCCTAATTCTAAAAACACACCTAGCCCTCATCCTAGCCCTAAATCTATCCTTAATCATAACCCTATCTCTAGCCTTACACATAACCCTAATTCTAAACCTCACCCTACCTCTAAATCTACCTATAATGTCACCCTTTATGCTAAATTTAAACCTAACCCTAACCCTAACCCTAGGCTTAAACACAGAACCTAGCCTGAATCCTAGCCCTAATTTAGCTCTATCTATAACCCTATCCTAACCCTAGCCCTAAATCTTGCTGTAGCCCTAGCCCTATCCCTAGTTCTATCCCTATCTGCTACCGTAAACCTAATACTAGCCCTAACACTTGCCCTCAAGTTAGTCCCAGCCCTAACCCTAACTCTAAATCTAACCTTAAACCTAAGCCTAAACCTAACACTAACACTAGCCCTAACCCTAATGATAATCATAAAACTAGCACTAACCCTAATCCTAGCAGTAAAACAAAACTGAACAATATACCTAACCCTAAACCTTAACTTAAACCAAACACTAACACTTCACCTAGACCTAAACCTAGCCCTAATTCGAGTCCTAAGCCTCATCTTAAAACTAATCCTGACCCATTCACCCTAGTTCTAAACACTGCCCTAAACTCAAACCAAACACTAAAATTAACAATAGCCCTAATTTGACTCTTAATGCTAACCCTAAAACTAACCCTGACCCTGATTCCTATCCTAACAACAACCATAGCTATAAATATCAACCTAACCTAAAACCTAACTCTAGCACTCAAACTACCCATAACCCTAACTCTAAAATTAACTCTAATCATAACCCTAGCTATTACATTAGCCATTGCACTAATCCTAGCCCTAAACCTAACGCAAAACTAGCCCTAAAAAGAGCCCAAAACCTAGCTTTAACTCTAACTCTAACCCTAATCATAGCCCTAACCCTAGATCTAAATCAATCCCTTACCCTAAGCGAAACCCTAAACCTAAGAGTAACTCTAGACCTATCCATAGTCCTCAGACTAACCAAAACCCTAACCCTATTAATAATCCTATCCCAAGCCTTCACTTTAGCTCTAACACTATCCCAAATGCTAACCCTAAGCCTGAACCTTATTCTGACCCTAACACTAAACCTAGGTTTAACCCTAACACCAACCCTAACCCAAAATTTGCCATACTCCTATCCCTAGACCTAACTCTGAACTTAACTCTCAGCCTAGCCATAATCATACCTCAGAACCTAATCCTTATACTAAACATAACCCTAAACCTAATCCTAGTTCTAACCCTCACCTTAACCCTAACATAAACCTAATCCTAACCATAACAGTAGCCCTAAAATTAACTCTAACTGTATCCATTACCCTAAAAATAACCCTTACTATAATGCTAACCCTAGGCTTAACCTGAACCCTATCGCTTTCCCCAAACCTATCAATTACCCTAAAGCTACCCTGAACCCTAAACCTAACCCAATCATTACGGTAACCCTAACCCTAATGCTAATTTGAGCCCTAACCTAACCTCAAACCTAAACCAAACCCTAAAACTGACTGTGACCCTAATTATTCCCCTAGCTATAAACCTGACTCTTACCCTACATAACCCTTACACTAGACCTAGCCATAAACCTAACCCTAATACTATTCCTAACCTTAACCCTAGACCTGATATTTAGCCTAGCCTTAATCCTTGCCCTAACCCTTACACAAACCCTAACCCTTATCTAGCAATGAACATAGCCTTAATTTTATCCCTAACCCACACCCTATGCCTAAACCTAACACTAACTCTACCCCTAATCTTAGACCTAATTTAACCCTATCTGTAACCCTAACACTAACTCTAGCCCAAAGACTAACTCTCACTCTAAACCTAACAATAGTTCTAACTCTATCCCTTATTAGAACCCTAATCCTAGCCCTAACCCTTGGTGTAACCCTAGCCCTATTCATTGCCCTGGTCATAATCCTAGATCTAACCCTAACTCTAAATCTAACCTGAACCCTACGCCTAAACCTAAACCTATCACTAGCCCTAATGGTAAAGCTAATCCTAAAACTAGCTCTAAACCTAACTCTAGCCCTAAAACAAACCGAGTCATAGCCATAACCCTAACCCTTAACCTAAACCAAACACTAACCCTACACCTAACCCTAAACATATCCCTAATTCTAGTCCTAACCCTACCTGAAAACTAACCCTGACCCTGACTCTGACCCTAACATTAACCCTGGCTCTAAACATCATCATCACCATAAACCTCAACATAACAGTAGAACTAGCCCTAACCCTAACCCTATAACTAGCGCTAAGCATAACCTTGCTTCATACATTAGCTGTAGCCTTAACCCTAGCCCTAACCTAACCCAAAACCTAGCCTTAATCAGAGTCCTAAACCTAGATTTATCTCTAAATTTAAACCTAAGCCTAACTCCAAACAAGCCCTAATCCTGTACATAACCGTAGCCCTAACTTTGGGTCTAAACCTAACCATTACCCTATCAGTAACCCTAACCTTAAGCTAACCCTAGGCCTAAACCTAACCCTATCCATTAAACTAAACCAAACCTAAACCCTAAAACTAACCCTGTCATTATCTTAAACCAAAACCCTAATGTAACCCAAACCCTAAAACTGACCCTGACCCTAAATATAACCCTTGATATAATCCTGAATCTTACCCTAATCCTAATCCTTACACTGGACCAAGACATAAACCTAACACTAAATCTAGCCCTAACTATAACCCTAGACCTGACATTAGCCTTAGCCTTAATACTATCCCTAACGCTAACACCAACCCTAAACCTTATCCTAGCCATAAACGTAGCCTTAATCATAACCCTAACCCTAACTCTAGCCATAACCCTAATACTAACACTTTCCCTAGCCCTAAACCTAATCAAAACCACATCCCTTACCCTAAACGTAACCCTAACTCTAACCCTCAACCTTGTTGTCACAATCGCCCTGTTCTTAGAACTTAGCTTTAACACTAGATTGAAAACTAACTTTAAATCTAAACCTAACTCAATGCCTAAGCCTAAAACTAGCCCAAACCCTGATGCTAATTCTAAAACTAGCTCTAACCCTAGCCCTAAATCTAACTCTAGCCGTAACTTAGCCTATCCCTAACCCTAACCCTAACCCTAGCCCTAAGAATAACTCTAACTCTCACAATGGTCCTATCACTCATTCTAATCCTCTCCCTTCCCATAAACCTAACCCTATGCCAAATCCTAGTCCTAACCCTTGCCCTATCCTTAGCCCTAGCACTAACCTTAGATAAAAACCTAACTCTTAATTTAACCCTAAACCGAAGCCTAAGCCTAATTCTAAGATTAGCCCTAACCCTAACACTAATCCTAAAATTTGCCCTAACCCTTACCCTAGCCCTAAAACTAAACTGAGCCAAACTCTTACCCTAACCATTAACCTAGACAAAACACTAACCTTACACCTAGCCCTAACCCCTGCCTTAATTCAAGTTTTAAGCCAAATCCTAAAACTAACCCTGACCCTTACTCTGACCATAACACTAACCTGAGGTCTAAACATCACCCTAATCCTAACCATAAACCTAACACTAAACCTAGACCTAAAACACTAAAATTAGCCATAATCATGACCCTAGTACTTACATTAGCCATAACCCTATCCCTAGCACTAACTTAACCCCAAACCTAGCCCTAATCATAACCATGACACTAACCCTGAACTTATTTCTAACTCTATCCATTACCATAACCATAACCATAACCCTAATGCTAATTCAAGCCCTAACTTTAAACCTTAACCTTTTCCAAACCCTAACCCAGAACTTGACCCTAATAATACCGCTAGCTATAAATCTGACCCTAACCCTAAACCTAACCCTTACACTAGTCATACCCATAATCCTAACCCTAAAAATATCTTTAACCATAATTCTGGACCGGAAATTAGCCCCAGCATTAATCCTAGCCCTAACCCTTAAAAAAAGTACCCTAGCCCCCATCCTAGCCCTAAACCTAGCCTTTATCATAACCCTAACCCTAATCATAGTCCTAATCCTAATTATAACCCTCACCCTACCTCTAAACATAGCTAAAAAGCCATCCGTTACCACAAACTTTGCCCTAACTCTAAACCTAAACTCTAAACTCTAACTCTAAACCCTGAACTTAACCCTAACCCTAACCCGAGGCTTAAACTTAACACTAAACCTAGCCCTAATCCTAGCCCTAATTGACCCTATCTCTAACCGTAACCCTAACCCTAGCCCTAAGACTAACTCTCGCCTTAGCCCTATCCCTAGTTCTAACCCTATCCCTTACCATAACCCAAAAACCTAGCCATAATGCTTGCTCTGTCCTTAGTTCTAGCCCTAGACCTAGATCTAACCCTATATCTAAATTTAACCCTAACCCAAACACTAAGCCTAAGTCTAACACTAACACTAGCCCTAATACTAACCCTAGAACTAAAACAAAACCAAGTGTTAGCCCTAACCCTAAACCATAACTTAAACCAAACACTAACACTGCAACTAGACCTAACCCTAGCCCTAAATCGAGTCCTAAAACAAACCGTGACATTAGCTCTAAACACAGCCCTCACCTTAAACCTAACCCTAACACTAAACCTAACCCATACCCTAACATTAAAACTAACCCTAATGGTAACCCTGATTCTTACATTAACCATTGCCCTAACACTAACACAGAACCTAACTCTAACCCTTGCCCTAACCGTAGCCCTAACCCTAATCCTAAGCCTTGCTTTAGATCTAACCCTAGCTGAAAGCCTAAACTTTACCCATAACATAACCCAAGTCCTATACCAAACACTAACCTAACACTAGCCCTAATCCTAACCTTAACCATAGCCCTAATCATACCTCTAATTATATCCACTACCCTAACCCTAGCCCTAATCATAACCATAACCCTAGCCCTATCCCTAGTTCTAATTCTATCCATTACCCTAACCATAATCCTAAACCTAATACTAAGTCTAGGCTTAACCCTAAGCCTATCACATTCCACAAAACTATCCATTGCCCTAAAACTTACCTGAACCCTAATCCTAAGCCTAATCATTACCCTAACCCTAACTCTAACACTGATGCTAATTCGAGACCTAAACCTAAACCAAACCTTAAGCTATACACTGACCCTAATAATAAACATAGATCTAAACTTGACCCTTACTGTAAATCTAACCCTTCCACTAGTCCTAACCATAAACATAACCCAAAACATATTGCTAACTGTAAGCCTAGACCAGACATTAGCCCTAGCCCTAATCCTAGCCCTAACCCTAACACGAACACGAGCTCTCATCCTAGCCCAAAACTTAGCCTTAATCATAACACTAACACTAATTCTAACACATTCCCTAGCCCTAAACCTAGTTATAACCCCATTGCTTACACTAAACCTAACCCAAACTCTAACCCTAACACTAACTCTAGCCCTAACATTATCCCTAAGACTAACCATAACATTAACCCTACCACTAATTCTAAACCTAATCCTAACCCTAGCTTCAAGATTACTCTGCCCTAGCCCTAGCCCTAATTCTAACCCTATCACTTACCATAAACTTATTCCTAGCCATAGTCTAAAATAACACTAGCCCTAACCTTAAACCTTGCCCTAACCATAGATCTAATCCTAACACTAAATCTAACCCTAATTCTACACATAAACCTAACCCTAACAATAGCCCTAACCCTAACCCTAATCCTAAAATAAGCCCTAACCATAGGCTTAGACCTAAAACAAAATTGAACCATAAAACTAACCCTAAACTTTTACCAAAACCAAACCCTAACCTTACCTCTAGCCCTAAGCCTAGAACTAATTTGAGTCCTAATCTTAACTCTAAAACTAATTCTGAACCTGTCTCTGACTTTAACATTAAGCCTACCTCTAAATATCACCATAAACCTAAAACTTACCCTAACACTCGACCTAGTCCTAACCCTAATTCTAAAACTAGTTCTAATCATAAACCTAGATCATACACTACCCATAATCTTAAAAATAATGCTAACCAAACCTAGCCCAAATCTGATACCTAACCCTAGCTTTCACCCTAACACTAACCCTATCACTAGCTCTAACCCTAATCCGAACCAGAACTCTAACCTAGCTCTAACCTTATCTTTACCCAAGCCAAATCCCAATCCTAAAGCTAACCCTAGTCCTAAAACTAATCCTTAGTCTAACCCAAACACTAACCTGATTACTAGACCTAACCCTAGCCCTCTTTCTTGTTATAACCATAACCCAAATCCTAACCCTAACCCTGACCCTTATTCTGAACCTGAACCTAAACCAAGCCCTAACACTAGCCCTACCCATAACCCTATATCTAAAACTAACCCTAACACTAGCCCTAGAATAAACCTCATCCTAAATATAGCCATATCTTTAACCAAGATCTAAACAAAAAACTAGCCCTAGCTCTAATGATAACCCTTAGCCAAAGCCAAACACTAACCTTACCTCTAGACCTAATCAATCCTAATTCTGGCTCTAGCCCTAACCCTAACACTAATCCAAATTCAGACGCTGACACTAACACTAACTCTTGCTATAAAACTGACCCTAACCACAAACTAAACCTAACATTAGACCTAGCCATAACCATAAACATAACCCTCACTTTACCATAGCACTAAAACTAGCTCTAAACCTAACACAAAACCTAGCCCTAATTCTAGGCCTAAATCTAGCCAAAGTGTAACCCTAACCCTAACCTAACCTTATCCCTTATCCTAAGCCTAACCATCATGCTAACCTTAACCCTTGCCTTAGACCTAACCCTAGATAAAACCCAAAACCGAACCCTAAACATAACACTAGCCCTATCCCTAAACCTAAACCTAATCCTTGCCCTAATCATAATGTTAACACTAGCCCTAATACTATTCTAAAATTATTCATTACCCTAAAAGGAACCTTAATCCTAGTGATAAACCTAGCTGTAAACCTAATTATAAACTTAATACTAGACATAACCCTAAACCGAACCCTCATTTTATACTTAACCCTAGATAAAAACCTAACCCTTACTCTGACACTAACCATAGCCCAAACCCTAAAACTAATCCTAAAACTAAAACTACCCCTAAACCAAACCTAAAATCGAACCCTATTCATTAACCTAACTCTAATGATAAACTTAGTCCTAACCCTAACACTAACCCTAAACCTAAAACTATGACTAATCCTAACCTGACATCTAACCCTATCCATTAACCTAACTCTAAAGATAACCTTAGCCCTAACCCTAACACTAGCCCTAATCTTAAACATAAATCTAACCCTAGACATAATCCTAAACCTAACCCTCACCCTAGCTCTACCTCTACCTCAAAACATACACTGTACCCTAAAACTAACCCAAAAACCTAACCCTAGAACAAGCCCTAAACCTAACCCTAACTCTAACCCTAATTCTTCCAAAACCCTAGGCCTAACACTAGCTCTAATGCTATTCATTACCCTAAATATAACCCTAACCCAAATGCTAACCCTAGGCCTAACCCTATCCCTACAAATAACCCCAACCTACCAATTACCCTAATCCTTACCTAAATCCTAAACCTAAACCTATTCATTAACCTAACCCTAATTTTAACCCTAATGCTAATTTGAGCCATAATCCTAATAATTAACCTAACACAAAACCGAATCCTGACCCTGACCCTAAAAATACACCTTACCCTTAACCTGGCCCTTACCCTAAACCTAATATTAGACCTAGCCATGAACCTAACAATATAACTATCCGTAGCTGTAACCCTAAACCTGACATCATCACTATCTCTAAAACTTGCCCTAAACCTAACACAAAACCTAGCCCTCATCCAAACCCCAAATCTAGCTTTAATCTTAACACAAACATAACCCTAGGCCTAACCCTAACCCTTTTGTTAACTCTAACCCTATCAATTACCCTAAACCTAACATGAACCCTAAACCTAAACCTACCATTTACCTAACCAAACCCTAATGCTAATTCAACCTCTAAACCTGAACCCTAACTTAAACCAAACCTGAAACCAAATTCTAACTGTAATAATACCCCTAACTCTAAACCTGACCCTTACCCTAAACCTAACCCTTACAATAGACCTAGACATAAATCTAACCCTCAATCTATCCCTAACGTAAGCCTAGCCTGACACTAGCCCTATCCCTTATGCTTGCCATCACCCTAATCCTAGCCCTAAAACTAGCCTTATTATTAAACCAAACCATAAACCTAGCCCTAACCGAAATTCTAACCTTCGACCTAGCTCTAAAACTAGCTCTAAACCCATCCATTACTCTACACCTAACCCAATCCCCAAACATAAACCTAAGTCTAAAACAAGGCCTAACCCTAATATAAATGCTAGATGTAATCCTAGCCATAATTTAAACCTAAACCCAACCTAACCCTAGCCCTAAGACTAACTCTAACTCTCGCCCTAGTCGTATTTCTAGTGCTAACCCTATCCCTTACCACATTCCTATCACTTGCCTTTACATTAGCCCTGACCCTAGCTCTAGCCCTAATCCTATATCTAAGCCTAACTCTAAATCAAACCCTAACACTAAGCTAAACCTTTAAATAACACAAGCCAAAATACTAATGCTAATTCTAAAACTAGCCTTAACTTAGCCCTAGCACTACCAAACAACCAAGCCATAGCCCTAATCCTAACCTTTAACATAAACCAAACCCTAAGCCTACACCTAGGCCTAATCCTAGGTTTAATTTGAGTCCTATCCATAACCCTAAAACAAACCCTGACCCTGACTCTGACCTAACACTAACGCTAGCTCTAAACATCACTCAAAACCTAAACCTAATCCTATCCCTATACCTAGCCCTAACACCAAACCTAAAATGAGTTCTAATCATAACCTTAGTTGTTACATTACCTGAAGCCCTAAATCTAGCCCTAACCTAACCCAAAACCTATCCCTATTTGGAGCCCTAACATTAAATTTAACCCTAACCCAAAACCTAATTCTAGCCCTAACACTTACTCTAAACCTAACCCTAAATATAACCCTTGCCATTACCCAAAACCTAACCCTAACCCAAGCCTTAATTCTAACCCTAAACCGAGCCCTAACCCAGCTGTAACCCTATCCATTACCCTAATCCTAATCCTAAAACTAATGCTAACCTTAGGATAACCCTAAACCTATTCCTAACCCTAAACCTATACATTACCATAAACCTAACCTGAATCCTAAACCTAACCATATCCATAAACCTAATCCTAACACTAATAAGCTTAACCCTAAACTATCTCTAACCATAACCCTAGACCTGACATTAGCCCTAGCCCTAATGAAGCCCTAACACTAGAACAAACTCTAGCTCGAATCCTAGCCCTAATCTTAGCCTTAATCCTAAACCTAATCCTAATTAATCATAAACCTAAACCTAATTTTAACCCTCGCCCTAGTTCTAAAGCTAGCTATAACATCATACTTAACCATAAACATAACGATAAACCTAGCTGTAAACCTACGCTCAGCCTTAATACTAATCCTAGCCTTAATCCTAGCCCTAATTAAGCCATAATTCTAACGCTATATCTCAACCTAACACTAAGACTAACTCTAACTCTCGCCCTAGCACTATCCCTAGTTCTTAACCTATCCCTTATGATAATTCAAACCCTAGACCTAACCCAAGCCCTAACATTCACTGTAGCCCTAAACCTAGATCTAACCCTAACTCTAAATATAACCCTAAACCTAAGCCTAAACCACACTGTAACACTAGCTCTAACTGTAATGCTAATTTGAAAATTAGCCTTAACTCTAGCCCAAGCCCTCAAGCAAAACTGAGCCATATCCCTGATTTTAAACCTTAACCTAAACCAAACCTAACTAATTAGTTCTAGAGTCCTAACCCTAACTCTAGAACTAATACTAACACTGACTCTGACCTTAACACTAACCCTAGCTCTACACATCACCCTATCCTTAAACGTAATCCTAACACTAGACCTCGCCCTAGACTAACCCTAAAACTAGCCCTAATCTTAATGCCAGTTCTTAAATTAGCCATAGCCCTAAACCTAACACAAAACCTAGCCCTAAATCAAGCTTCACCCTAATTTTAACCCTAACCTTAAAACTGGCCCTAACCCTAGCCTTATCCCTAGTCCTCATCATAGCTCTAACCCTATTCCTTACACTTAGTCAAACCCTTACCCTATTGCTACCCTAGTCCTAACCCTAATTCTATGCCTACCCCAAACCTTAACTCCATTCCTAGTACTAACCTTAGCCCTCATTCTAGCTCTAAACTTAACCCAAACCCTAACCCTAACCCTAAAACTTATTCTGACCCTAACACTAAACCTAGGTTTAAACCTGACACTAAATTCTATCCAAAACTTAACACTAGCCCTACCAGTAACCCTAACCCCAAACCTAACACTAACACTGGCAATAGACCTAAACCTAATCCTAAATACAGCCATAACCCTAGACTTAGCCCTAACAATATCCCTTAAGCAAACCAAACACTCACTCTAACCCTAGATCTAACCCTAGTCCTCATTCTGGACCTAACACTGAACTTAATCCTAACCTGAAACTTACCCTAACAAAAACCCTAACTGTAAACATTATCCAAACCAAAAAAAAAAATAACCCTAACATGAGACACACTCTAAATCTAGCCATAACCGTAACTGTAGCTCTTACATTACCCATATACCTAACACATACCCTAACCTCACACAAAACCTAGCCATAATTACAGCCCTAAACCTAACCCTAACCCTAAACCTAACCCTAAACCAAACACTAACCCTTGTTCTAGCCCTAACTCTAGCACAAACCCTAGACTTTACCCTAAACATAACCCTAGACAAAACCCTAAACCTCACTAACTCTAGCCCTAATCCTAACTGTAATCATAGCCCAAAGCCTAGCTCTAACTCTATCCATTACACTAACCCTAACCCTAAAACTAATGGTAACTCTAGCCCTAAACCTAACCCTAATCCTACCCTAGCCCTGACTATAACCCTAACCCTCACCTTAGCCCTAAACCTAATTTAATTTCGAACCATTAAACTTAACCTAACCCTAAAACTAACCCAAGGCTAACCATAGCCCTAACCCCATCTATTTTCCTAACCTTAACCCTAGCCCAAACCCTAGCTCAAACTCTACCCATTACCCTAACCCTAAACTTAACCCTAATGGTAACACTAGACCTAAAGGTAAATGTACCCTAACCCTAAACCAAAACCTAATCCTAGAACTAACAATGAAACTAACCCTAAATCTAAGTTAGCTAAAATCCTAACCCTAATTCTAAACCTATACCTAAGGCTAACCTAAACCTAAAAATATCTTTTGCCTGATATCTAAACCTATTACCCTAACGGTTAGGTTTAGGGTTAGGGTGATGTTTAGAGCAAGGGTTATTGTTAGGGTTAGTTTCA
This sequence comes from Marmota flaviventris, assembly GCF_047511675.1. Classification (NCBI taxonomy): domain Eukaryota; kingdom Metazoa; phylum Chordata; class Mammalia; order Rodentia; family Sciuridae; genus Marmota; species Marmota flaviventris. The sequence goes on along the minus strand of NW_027287769.1, from coordinate 137,777 downwards.
GATTCAGGGTTAGGTTTCGGGTTAGTGTTAGAACTCGAATTATGGCTAAAGTTAGTAGTAGTTTTATGGTTAGGGTTTGGTTTAGGTTAAGGTTTAGGGATATACATTGGTTTTGTTCTAAAACTAGCTAGGCCATTACGACTAGATTATGGATTAGTATCAGTGTTAGAGCTAGTGTTAGGTTGAGGTTTAGGTTTAGGGTGAGGGTTACATTTACAGTTACTGTTAGATCTAGGATTAGGGTAGGGCTAGGGCTAGGGTCAGGGTGAGGGTTAGGTTTATGTAATGAATATGCTTAGAACTAGGGATTCTACTAGGGTGAGAATTAGAGTTAGTCATAGTAGTAGTCATAGGGTTAGGTTTAGGGTTAGGGCTAAATTAGGGCTAGAATTAGAGCTAGGGTTAGGGCTAGAGTTAGGACTAAATTGGGGCTAGGTTTAGGACTAGGTTTAATGTTAGAGTTAGGGTTAGGATTAGGGCTAGAGTTAGGGTTATGGTTAGAGCTAAATTAAGGCTTAGGATTAGGTCTAGGGGTAGTGTTGGTGTTAGTGCTACATTAGGGCTAGTATTAAGGCTAGGGTTAGTGTTAGGGTTAGACTAAGGGCTTGGGCTAGAGTTAGGGTTAGCATTGGTGTTAAGGTAAAGTTTAGGAAAATGGGTGGGGTTATACTTAGCTTTAGGTATATGGTGAGCTTTAGAATTAGGATTAGGCCTAGGGTTATGTTTCAGTTTAGGATTAAGTCTAGGTTTAGAGTAAGGTTAACTGTTAGAGTTTCTGTTAGGGTTATGGCTAAGAGCAGGTCTAGGGCTAATATCAGGTCTAGGGTTCATGTTGAAAATAGTTTTTGAGTTAGGTTAGGATTAGGTCTAGTGTAAGAGTTAGGTTTAGGTTAAAGGTCAGCTTTAGGACTAGGGTTATTATTAGGGTCAAGAACAGGGTAAGAGTTAGCATTTGGTTTAGCTAAAGGTTTAGGGTTAAGGCTCGAATTAGCATTAGGGTTAGGTTTAGGATTAGGGTAATGGATAAGGTTTAGTTTAGGTTTCAGTTAAGGTTTAGGGTAATGGATGAGTTAGGTTTAGCAATCGGGTTAGGGTTATCATTAGGGTTAGGGTTATGTTTAGTGTAATGGAGAGGCGTAGACCTAGGGTTATGGCTAGGTTATGGTTTGGATTAATTCTAGGATTAGGGCTAGGTTTAGGGATAAGTTTAGGATGTGATTTAGGGTAAGTTTTAGGGTTAAGATAAGGGTTAAGTTTAGGGCTAGGGTTATAGTTAAGTTGGGTAAGGGTTAGTGTTTGAGCTAGGGTAGGGCTAGGGCGAGGGTTAGGTTTAGGTTTAGGTCTAGGTTTACATTTATGGTTATAATTAGGTTTAGTGTTAGGGATGCGGTTTTAATTAGGGTTAGGTTTAGGGTAATGGATATGTTTAAAGCTAAATTTCAGACTAGGTTTAATGTTAGGATTAGAGCCAGAGTTAGGGATAGGGTTTAGGATAGAGCTAGGGTTATATTTATGTAAAGGTTAGGCTTTGAGATAGCATTAGGTCTAAGGCAAAGCTTAGGTTAGGGCTAGGTTTAGGGCTAGGGTTATGCTAAGGGTTATGCTTAGAGCTAAGTTTAGGCCTAGGTTTAGGGCTATGTTTTATGTTATGTTTAGGGCTAGGGTTAGGACTATAGTTAATGTAAGAGCTAGGGTTCTGTTTAGGGCTAGATTTAGGGTTAGGGTTATGGCTAGATCTAGTGTGATGTCTAGGTTGTGAGTTAGTGTCATGTTTAAAGCTAGGTTCAGTGTTAGAATTAGGGTCAGTTTTTGGGATAGGGTTAGGCTTAAGGTTAGAGCCAGAATTAGGACTAGGTTCAGGTATACAGGTAGGGTAAGTGTTCAGTATAGGTTAAGGGTTATTATTAGTGCTAGTTCTAGGTTTTTGTTTAGGTCTAGGGGTAGAGTTCTAGCTATATTTAGGATTAACTTTGGGTCTAGGCCTAGAGTTAGGTGTATATATATGTATAGGGTAACCAGTAGGGCCAGGGTTATGGCTTGGTCTAGTGTTATGGTTAGGTTTAGGGTTAGGGTGTTGTTTAGAGCAAGGGTTATTGTTAGGGTTAGTGTCAGATTCAGGGTTAGTTTTCGGGTTAGGGTTAGAATTTGATTTATGGCTAAAGTCAGTAGTAGTTGTATGGTTAGGGTTTGGTTTAAGGTAAGGTTTAGGGATATACATTGGTTTTGTTTTAGGGCTAGGGCTATGGTTATGGCTAGATTGTGGATTAGCATCAGGGTTAGGGCTAGTGTTAGGTAGAGGTTTAAGCTTAGGGTGAGGGTTACATTTAGAGTTAGTGTTAGATCTAGGGTTAGGGTAGGGCTAGGGCTAGGGTTAGGGTGAGGGTTAGTGTTATGGTAATGAATATGGTTAGAACTAGGGATTGAGCTAGGGTGAAAATTAGAGTTAGTCATAGTAGTAGTCTTAGGGTTAGGTTTAGGTTTAGGGCTAAATTAGTGCTAGGATTAGAGCTAGGGTTAGTGTTGGGTTAGGGCTACATTGGGGCTAGTTTTAAGACTATGGTTAGTGTTAGAGTTAGGGCTAGGATTACGGCTAGAGTTAGGGTTAGGGTTAGAGCTAGGGTTAGTGTTGGTGTCAGGCTACATTATTGCTAGTATTAAGGCAAGGGTTAGTGTTAGGGTTAGACTAAGGGGTTGGGCTAGAATTAGGATTAGCATTGGTGTTAAGGTAAAGTTTAGGGAAATGGGTGGGTATAGTGTGACCTTTAGAATTAGGATTAGGCCTAGGGTTATGTTTCAGTTTAGGATTAAGTCTACGTTTAGGTCTAGGTTAAGGTCTAGGGTTTCTGTTAGGGTTATGGCCAGGACCAGGTCTAGGGCTAATATCAGGTCTAGAGTTAATGTTAAAAATAGTTTTAGGGTTAGGTTAGGATTAGGTCTAGTGTAAGAGTTTGGTTTAGGTTAAAGGTCATATTTAGGACTAGTTTTATTATAAGGGTCAGGAACAGGGTCAGAGTTAGCATTTGGTTTAGCTAAAGGTTTAGGGTTAATGCTCGAATTAGCATTTGGGTAGGTTTAGGATTAGAGTAATGGATCAGGTTTAGTTTAAGTTGCAGATAAGGTTTAGTGTAATCGATGAGTTAGGTTTAGCAATTGGGTTATGGTTACCATTATGGTTAAAGTTATGTTTAGTGTAATGGAGAGGTGTAGAGCTAGGATTAGGGCTAGGTTATGGTTTGGATTAACTCTAGGATTACGACTAGGTTGAGGGATATGGTTAGGGTGTGATTTAGGGTAAGTTTTAAGGTTAGGGTAAGTGTTAAGTTTAGGGCTAGGGTTATAGCTAAGTTAGGGTAAGGGTTAGTGTTTGAGCTAGGGTTAGGGCTAGGGTGAGGGTTAGGTTTAGGTTTAGGTCTAGGTTTACATTTATGGTTAGAATTAGGTTTAGTGTTAGGGATGGTGTTTTAATTAGGGTTAGGGTTAGCGTAATGGATATGTTTAGAGCTAAAGTTCAGACTAGGTTTAATGTTAGGATTAGGGCTAGGGTTAGGGATAGGGTTTAGGATACAGCTAGGGTTATGTTTAGTGTAAAGGTTAGGCTTTGAGCTAGGGTTAGGTCTAAGCGAGGCTTTCATTAGGGCTAGGTTTAGGGCTAGGGTTATGGTTAGAGCTATGTTTAGGCCTAGATTTTGGGCTAGGTTTTATGTTATGATTAAAGCTAGGGTTAGGACTATAGTTAATGTAAGAGCTAGGGTTATGTTTAGGGCTAGTATTAGGGTTAGGGTTATGGCTAGTTCTAGTGTTAGGTCTAGTTTGTGATTTACTGTCATGTTTAAAGCTAGGTTCAGTGTTAGAATTAGGGTCAGTTTTAGGGATAGGTTTAGGGTTAGAGCCAAAATTAGTACTAGGTTTAGGTCTAGGGGTAGGGTAATTGTTCGGTTTATGTTAAGGGTTATTGTTAGTGCTCGTGTTAGTTTTTTGTTTAGACCAAGTCTAGAGTTATAGCTATATTTAGGATTAACTTTGGGTCTAAGTCTAGTTAGGCTTGCGTATATGTATAGGGTTACCAGTAGGGATAGTGTTAGGGTTTGGTTTAGGGTTAGGGTCAGGTTTAGACCTAGGGTTACTGTTAGGGTCAGATGAGAGTGAGGAATAGTTTTAGAGGAAGAATGAGGGCTAGGGTTAAGACTAGTATTATGGTTAGAGTTTAAGTTAGGCTAAGGATTAGAATTAAGGTTAGGCTTAGCATTTGGGTTAGGGTTTGGCTTAGTGTAAGGAGTAGGGTTAGAGTTAGGGTTACGGCTTGTGTTAGGGTTAGGGTTAGGCCTAGTATTATGGTTAAAGCTAAGGTTAGGGCTCGGATTAGGTGTAGAATTTGTGTTAGTGTTAGGGCTATGGTTAGGGCAATGACTAATGTATGAACTAGGGTTATGATTAAGGCTAGTTTTAGGGATAGGTTAAGGCTAGATATAATGTTAAGGTTAGTTTTAGGTTAGGGTGTGGTTTAGAGCTAGGATTAGTGTTAGGGTCAGTGTCAGGGTCAGGGTTAGTTTTAGAGTTAGTTTTAGGGTTACTTGTAGGATTAGGGTTTGATTTAGGTTAAGGGTTAAGATTAGAGCTATGGCTTGGTTTTGGTCTATGCCTAGGGCTAGGGCTAGGGCACGTTTAAGATTAGCGTTATGGTTAGGGGTTGTGTTAAGGTTTGGTTTAGGCTTATTTTAGAGTTAAATTTAGAGTTAGGTTTAGATTTAGACTTAGGCTTAGATCTAGGATTAGGATTAAGTCTAAGGATAGAACTAGGGCTAGGGCTAGGGTAAGAGTTAGTGTTAGTTTCATGGCTAGGTTTAGGGATAGGTTAGGATTAAATAAAGGCAAGGATTAGCACTAGGCTTTGTATTAGGCCTAAGTTTAGGGTGAGGGTTAGGGTTAGGTTTAGGGTTATGGTTAATTTTAGGGTACAGGATGAGGTTATGTGTAGGTTTAGGGGTAGAATGAGGAATAGAACTAGGGTTAGGGCTCGGGTTATGGTTCAGGCTAGGAATAAGCCTAGGGTTAGTGCTAGGATTATGGCTAGAGCTAATTTCAGGTCTAGTGTTATGGTTAAAAATATTTTTAGGTTTAGGTTTATGCTTATGTCTAGTGTAAGGGTTAGGTTTAGGGTTAGCTTCAGGTTTAGAGCTAAGGGTACTCTTAGGGTCAGGGTCATGATTAGTGTTTTGGATAGGTTAAGGTTTAATGTTAGGGCTCGAATTAGCATTAGAGTTAGGATTAGGGTAAAGATAGTGTTAGGTTTAGGTTTCAGGTTAGGTTTAGGGTAATGGATAGGGTTAGGATTAGTGATACGGTTAGTTTTAGGACCAGGTTTAGCATTAGGGATAGAGTTATGGTTAGGGTAATGGATAGGGTTAGAGATAGGGGTACAGCCAGGTTTATTGTTATGATTATTGATAGGATTAGGCTTAGGATTAGGGTTAGGGTTAAATCTAGGGTTACATCTAGGGTTATAGTTACGATTAGTGATAGGGTTATGGTTAGGAGTAAATCTAGGGATAGTGCTCAGAATAAGGCTAGGTTTTGGGTTAAGTTAAGGCTAGGTTTAGGGTAAGGGCTAATGTAAATACCTGGGTTGTGATTAGGGCTAATTTTAGGGTCAGGGTTAGGTGTAGGTCTATTGTTATATTTATGTATAGGGTAAGGGTGATGTTTAGAGCTAGGTTTAGTGTTAAAGTCAGAGTCAGGGTCAGCGTTAGTTTTAGGGTTTGGCTTAGAACTCGAATTATGGATAGAGTTTTGGCTAAGTGTGGGGTTAGGGCTTAGTTTTTATGAAGGGTTAGGGTTAGGTCTATGGCTTGGTTTTGTTTTACAGCTAGGGTTATAGCTAGTTTTAGGATTAGCCTTAGGGTTAGGGCTAGTTTTAGGCTTAGGTTTAGGCTAAGGTTTATTGTTAGATTTAGAGTTAGGGTTAGATCTAGGGTTGTTGCTAGGGCTATGAATATGGCTCGTTTTAAACCTATGGTTTGGGCTAGGATTAGGGTTCCTGTAAAGCATAGGGTTAGAACTAGTGGTAGGTCTATGGTGATAGTTAGAGTTAGTCTTTGGGCTAGGGTTTGGGTTAAGGTTAGGGACAGGGCAAAATTAGATCTAAGATTAGGGCTAGGGGTAGTGTTAGAGTTAGGCCTAGTGTTATGGTTAGGATTATAATGAAGGGTATGTTTAGGGCTAGGATAAGGGCTAGGGTTTTTGCTAGGCTTAGGGCTAGTATCATGACTAGGGCTAATATCAGGCCTAGGTTTATGCTTAGGGATAACTTTGGGGTTAGTTTTATGGCTAGGTCTAGTGTAAGGGTTAGGTATAGGATAAGAGTGAGGTTTAGAGCTAGGGGAATTATTAGGGTCAGTGTCAGTGTTAGGGTTAGGTTTAGGTTTGAGTTTAGGTTTAGAGCTCCAATTATTATTAGAGTTAGAGTTAGGGTAATGATTGTATTAGATCTAGGGTTCAGGGTAGTTTTAGGGTAATTGATAAGTTTGAGGATAGTGATACGTTTAGGTTTAGGCCTAGGGTTAACATTAGGGTAAAGATTTTGTTTAGGTAACTGATACAGTTAGACTGAAGTTTAGGGCAAGGGTTATGGTTAGAATTAGGTCTTGATTTAGGGTTAGGGTGAGGGTTAGAACTAGTATTAGGTTAAGGTTATGTTTACTGTAAGGGTTAGGTCTGAGTTATGGTTAGGGCTAGGCTCAGTGTTCGGTTCAGGATTAGGTCTAGGGATAGGATTACAGTAGGATTTGGTTTAGGGTTATGTTTAGGATTAGACATAAGATTAATTGTAAGGTCAGTAGAAGGGTCAGGGTTAGTGTTAGGGTTTTGGGTAGGGTGAGATCTAGAATGAGGGCAAGGGTAAGGGCTATTAATAAGGTTAGTGTTTTGGTTAGCCTAAGGATTAGGGATAGGTCTAGGGTTACCCTTAGGTTTAAGGTTTTGCTTAAGTAAGGTATTGGTTTAGAGCTAGGTTATGGTTAGAGTTAGGGTTAAAGCTAGGTTTAGGACTCGGATTAGGCCTAGGTTTTGTGTTAGGGTTAGGGCTAGGGTTAGGGCAATGGCTAATGTAAGAAGTAGGGTTACCATTAGAGTTAGTTTTAGTGTTAGGGTATGGGTTAGGTTTAGTGTTAGGGTTAGGTTTAAGCTTAGGGTGATATTTTTTATCTACAGTTCGTGTTAGAATAGATGTCAGGGTCAGGCTTAGTTTTAGGGTTAGAGTTAGAACTCGAAGTAGGGCTAGGGTTACTGTTAGGGTTCAGTTTAAGGTGAGGTCAGTGTGTAGAGCTAGGGTGAGTGTTAGGATATGAGTCAGCACCAGGGTTGGTTTTAAGGTTTGTGTTAGGACTCGAACTAGGGCTAGGGTTAGGTCTAGTAGTACTGTTAGGGTTTGGTTTAAGTTAAGGTTTAGAGTTAAGGCTAACTCTCACTTTTATTTTAGTCCTATGGTTAGGGATAGGGCTAGAGTTAGTGTTAGGCTTAGGCTTAGAGTTAGGGTTAAATCTGGAATTAGGGTTAGACCTAGGTTGAGGGCTAGAACTAAGGATAGGGCAAGCGTTATGGCTAGGTTTAGGGATATGGTAAGGGATAGGGTTAGAACTAGGGATAGGGCTAGGGCGAGAGTTAGTCTTAGGGCTAGGGTTAAGGTTAGGGTTAGAGATAGGGCAAAATTAGGGCTAGGTTTAGTGTTTAATTTAAGCCTAGAGTTAGGTTTAGGGTTAGATTTTAGAGTTAGCGTTTAGAGTTTAGGTTTAGCATTCAGGTAAAGTTTGTGGTAATGGATGGCTTTATAGCTAGGTTTAGAGGTACGGTGAGGGTTATAATTAGGTTTAGGGATGTGGTTATGGTTAGAGTTATGATTAAGCCTAGGTTTAGGGCTAGGATGAGGGCTAGGGATTTTTTTTTTTTTTTTTTTTTTTTTTTTTTTTTTGGATTAGGGCTAGGATTAGTGCTAGGGCTAATTTCAGGTCCAGAATTATGGTTAAAGATATTTTTAGGATAACGATTATGGGTACATCTAGTGTAACGGTTAAGTTTAGGGTTAGCATCAGGTTTACAGCTAGGTGTATTATTAGGGTTGAGTTCTGGGTTAGGGTTTGGGATAGGTTAATGTTTAAATTTAGGTCTTGAATTAACATTAGGGTTAGGGTTATGGTTATGGTAATGGATAGAATTATAAATCAGTTTAGGGCTAGGGTTATGGTTATGATTAGGGATAGGTTTTGGGTTAAGTTAGTGCTAGGGTTAGGTTTATGGCTAATGTAAGTGCCAGGGTTATGCTTATGGCTAATTTTAGTGTTTTAGGTCTAGGTTTCCTGTTAGGTTTAGGTTTAAATTTAGGGTGATGTTTAGACCTCGTGTTAGTGTTATGGTCAGAGTAAGGGTCAGGGTTAGTTTTAGGGTTTGTCTTAAAACTCGAATTAGGCCTGGGGTTAGGGGTAGGTGTAGGGTTAGGCGTTGGTTTAGGTTAAGGGTTATGGTTAGATCTTTGGCTCGGTTTGGTTTTAAGGCTAGGATTAGGTTTAGTGAAATTTTTCGGATTAGTGTTAGGGTTAGGGCTAGTCTTAGATTTAGGCTTAGGCTTGGTTTAGGGTTAAATTTATTTTTTATCTACATTTTGTGCTAGGGCTAAGGATAGGGCAAGGGTTGGGACTAGAATTTGGGATAGTGTTAGGTTTATGGGAATGGATAGGATTAGAATGAGTGATAGGGCCAGTGTGAGAGTTAGAGTTATTCTTAGGGTTACGGTTAGAGTTAGGTTTAGGCATAACGCTAAATTATGGCTAGGGTTAGAGTTAGGGATAGGGTTAGATCTAGCTTTAGAATTAGCATCAGGATTTGGACAAATTTTTAGGCTTAGGCATCGAGATAGGGTTAGATTTAAAGTTAGGTTTTGATCTAGTGTTAAAGCTAGGACTAAGGATAGGGAGATAGTATTATGGCTAGGGCTAATGTCAGGTTTTGGCTTATAGTTAGGGCTAGATTTAGTGTTAGGTATATGGCTTCGTCCAGTGTAAAGATTAGGTTTAGTGTAAGATTCAGGTTTATATCTTGGGTTATATTTAGGGTCAGTGTCAGGATTAGGGTTTGGGTTAGGTTAGGGTTTCGGTTTAGGGTAATGACAGCATTAGTTTTAGTGTTTAGTTTTGGTTTAGTGTAATGGATAGGGTTAGGTTTAGGCCTAGGGTTAGCTTAAGAGTTAGGGTTATTGTTAGGGTAATGGATAGGTTTAGACCTAAGTTAGCGCTTGGGTTATGTATAGTGATTAGGGCTAGTTTGGGGTTAAGCTTAGGTTTAAGTTTACGGTTAAAGCTACGTTTACTACTCGGTTTAAAGCTAGGTTTTGTGTTAGGTTAGGGCTAGGGTTAAGGCTATGGCTAATGTACAAAGTAGGGTTATGATTAGCACTAATTATAGGGTTAGGGTTAGGGCTATGTCTAGTGTTAGGTTGAGTTTTAGGGTGAGGATGATGTTTAGAGCCAGGGTTAGGGTTTGAGTCAGAGTCTTACTGCCTAAGGTTAGTGCTAGGGTTAGTTTTCGGGTTAGGGTTAAGACTAGAATTAGGATATGGTTAGGGCTAGGTGTAGGGTTAGGGTTTGGTTTAGGATAAGGGTTTGGGATACGGATATGGCTCAGTTTTGTTTTAGGGCTAGGGCTAGTGTTAGGGCTAATTTTAGGATTAGCATTAGCATTAGGGCTAGTGTTAGTTTTAGTTTTAGGCTTAGGTTTAGGGTTAGATTTAGAGTTAGGGTTATATCTAGGGTTATGGTCAGGGCCATGAATAGGGCTAGGGTTATACCAAGGGTTACGGCTAGGATTAGGGTTCTAGTTAGAGATAGGGTTGGAATTAGGGTTAGGGTGAAAGAGTTAGATTTAGTCTTTGGGCTAGAATTAGGGTTAATCTTAGGGATTGGGCTAAATTAGGGCTAATATTAGGGCTAGGTTTTGTGTTAGGTTTAGGCCTAGGGTTTGGGTTAGAGGTAATATTAAGGCTATGTTTAGGACTAGGATAAGGACTTGGGTTTGTGTTAGGGTTAGGGCTAGGATTATGGCTAGGGTTAATATCAAGTCTAGGGTTAAGTTTAGGAGTAGTTTTAGGGTTAGTTTTATGGCTAGGTCTAGTGTAAGTGTTAGGTAGAGTAAGAGTCAGGTTTATAGCTAGGGGAATTATTAGGGTCACGGTTAGTATTAGAGTTTGGTTTATGTTTGAGGTTAGGGTTAGGGCTCGAATTAGCATTCGGGTTAGGGTTAGTGTAACAATTGGATTGGGTTTAGGGTTCAGGGTAGGTTAGGATAATTGATAGGTTTGGGGAAAGCAATAGGGTTAGGGTTAAGCCTAGGGTTAGAATTATGGTAAGGGTTATGTTTAGGGTAATGGATACAGTTAGGGCTAGGGTTATTGTTAAAATTAGGTGTTGTGTTAGGGTTAAGGTGAGGGTTAGAACTAGGATTAGGTTTAGGGTTTTGTTTAGCATAAGGGTTAGGTTCTGAGCTATGGTTAGGGCTAGGCTGAGAGTTAGGTTTACAATTAGGTCTAGGGATAGGATTATGGTACATTTTGTGTTAGGGTTAGACCTAGGTTTAGTATTAGGGTCAGAATAAGGATCAGGGTTAGGGTTAGGGTTTTGGATGGTGTTAGAGCTAAAACAAAGGCTAGGGTTATGACTATTAATAGGGTTAGGGTTTTGGTTAGTCTAAAGACAAGAGATAGGTCTAGGGTTACTCTTCTGTTTAGGATTTTGCTTAGTTTAGGGATTGATTTAGATCTAGGGTTAGGGCTAGTGCAAGAGTTAGAGTTAGTCTTAGGGCTAGGGTTAGGATAGGGTGGTAGATAGAGCTAAATTAGGGCTAGGATTAGGGCTAGGTTTTGTGTTTAGCTTAAGCCTATTGTTAGGGTTAGGGTTAGTTTTAAATTTAGGAAAATAGATAACATTATACATATTTTTTGAGGTAGGGTGAGGGGTAGAATTAGGGTTGCGTGTAGGGCTAGAGATAGGGTTATGATTCAGACTAGGTTTAGGACAAGAAAGAGGGCTAGGTGTGTTTATAGGGTTACGTCTAGGATTAGGGCTCAGGCTAATTTCAGGTCCAGAATTATGGTTAAAGATAGTTTTAGGTTTAGGTTTATGGCTAAGTCTAGGCTAAGGGTTAGGTGTTGGTTTATGGTCAAGTTTAGAGCTAGGAGTATTATTAGGGTCAAGGTCTGACTTAGGGTTTGAGATAGGTTAAGGTTTCAATTTGGGGCTTGAATTAGTTTTAGGATTAGCATTAGGGTAATGATAGGGTTAGGTTTAGGGTTCAGGTTAGGTTTAGGGTAATGGAAAGGTTAGGATTCCGGATAGGGTTAGATTTATGCTTAGGGTTATCATTAAGTTTTGGGTTATGGTTAGGTTAATGGATAGAGTTAGAGATAAGTTTAAGGCTAAAGTTATGGTTATAATTAGGGCTAGTGTTAGGGTTAGGTTAGGTTTAAAACTAGGGTTAGGGTTCTGATTAGGGCTAGGTTTTGGGTTATCTTAGGGCTATGGTTAGGTTTACAGCTAATGTAAGTACTAGGTTTAAGTTTAGGGCTAGTTTTAGGGTTTGAGTGTTAGGTTTAGTGTTAGGGGTAGGTTTACTGATATGGTGATGTTTAGAGCTAGAAGTGTTAGGGTCAGTGTCAAGTTCAGGGTTAGTTTTAGGGTTCGGCTTCCAACTCAAATAAGTCAAGGTTTAGGTCTAGGTGTAAGGTTAGGGTTTGGTTTAAGTTAATGTTTAGGGTTAGAACTATGGCTCAGTTTTTTTTTTTTTTTTTTTTTTTTTTTTTTTGGGCTAGGGCTAGCGCTAGGGCTCATTTTAGGATTATTGTTATGGTTTGGGCTAGTGTTAGGTTTAGGCTTATGCTTCGTGTTAAGGCTAGTTTTAGAGTTACGTTTTGCCTAAGGTTAGTGCTAGGGATAAGTATTGGGAAAGGGTTAGCACTTGGGTTAGGGCTAGGGTTAGATATATGGTAAGGGATAGGGTTAGAATGAGTGATATGGTTAGTATGAGAAAGTTAGTCTTAGTGCTAAGGTTAGGGTTAGGTTTATGGATAGGGCTAAATAACGTTTAGGGTTATGTTAGGGCTAGGGTTAGGGCTAGTTTTAGGATTAGGCTTAGGCATCGAGTTAGGGTTTCATTTAGAGTTAGATTTTGATCTAGAATTAGTGCTAAGGCTAAGGATAAGGCAAGGGTTGCCACTAGGGATAGAGTTAGAGTTAGGGTTTAATTTAGGGTAAGGGATGTGATTATAACTAGGCTTAGGGCAAGGGCGAGTGTTAGTATTAGGGTTAATACTTGGGTTAGAGTTAGGGTTATGATTAAGGCTATGTTTATGGCTGCGATGAGGACTAGGATTTGTTTTAGGGTGAGGGATAGCATTGGGGCTATGGCTAATGTCAGGTCTTGGGTTACAGTTAGGGATAGATTTAGTGTTAGGTTTATGGTTTGGTCCAGTGTAAGGGTTAGGGTTTGGTTAGGGTCAGGCTTAGATCTAGGGTTATTTTTAGAATCAGGGTCAGGATTATGGTTTGGGTTAAGTTAGTGTTTAGGTGCAGGGCTCAAATTAGTGTTAGATTTAGGGTTAGGGTAATGACAGGGTTAGGTTTAGGGTTTAGGTTTGGTTTAGTGTAATGTATAGGGTTATGTTTAGGCCTAAGGTTATCAGAAGGGTTAGGGTTATTGTTAGGGTAATGGATAGGGTTAGCCCTAAGGTTAGGGCTATGGTTATGTATAAGATTAGGGCTAGTATTTGGGTTAGGGTTAGGTTAAATTTAGGGTTAAAGTTAGATTTAGGCTAAGATTAAATCTAAGTTTTGATTTAGTTTAGGACTAGCGTCAAGGCTACCACTAATGTATGAAGTAGTTTTATGATTACAGCTAGTTATAGATTTAGAGTTAGGTCTAGGTCTAGTGTTAAGGTTAGGTTTATGGTGATGATGATGTTTAGAGCCAGGGTTAGTGTCAGGGTCAGAGTCAGGGTCAGGGTTAGTTTTTGGGTTAGGTTTAGACTATAATTCGGGATAAGTTAGGGCTAGGTGTAGGGTTAGGATTTTTTTTTTTTTTTTTAGGTTAAGGGTTAAGGTTAGGGCTATGACTTGGTTTTATTTTAGGGCTAGGGGTAGTGTTAGGGCTAGTTTTATGATTAGTCTGAGGGTTAGGGCTAGTGTAATTGTGAGATTTAGGCTTAGGCTAAGGATTAGGGATAAGAGTATAGTTATGGATAGGTTTAGACTTATGGTTAGGGTTAAATTTAGAGCTAGGTTTAGATCTAGGTTTTGTGAGAGGGCTAAGTATAGGTCTAGGGTAGGGCTACGTTTAGGGATATGTATATGGTGGTGGTAAGGGATAATGTTACAAGTAGGTATAGGGATAGTTTGAGAGTTAGAGTTTGTCTTAGGGCTATGGTTATGTTTAGGGATAGGGCTAGATTAGGGCTTGGATTAGGGCTAGGGTTAGTGTTAGGGTTAGGCCTCAGGTTAGGGGTAGGTTTAGTATTAGGTTTAGGGTTAGGTTAGGTTTAGGGTAAGGGATGGCAATATAGCTAGTTTTAGGACTAGGGTGAAAATTAGGGTTAAGGTTAGGGTTAACGTTAGGATTAGGGTTATAATTATGGTGAGGTTCCATGCTAGGATGTGGGCTTAGTTTTGTATTAGGGTTAGGGCTAGATTAGAGCTAGGGCTAATGTCAGGTCTAGGATATGGTTAGGGATAGTTTAAGGGTTAGGTTTATATCTAGGTCTATTGTAAAGTTTATGTTTCTTGTTAGGGTCAGGTTTAGAGCTATGGGTGTTATTAGAGTCAGGGTCAAGTTTAGGGTTGGGGTTAGGTTAAGGTTTAGGTTTAGGGGTCAAATTAGTCTTATATTTAGGGATTGGGTAATGACACAGTTAGATTTAGGGTTCAGATTAGGTTTAGGTTAATCAATAGGATTAAGGCTAGTTCTAGGTTTAGGTTTCCGCCTAGGGTTAGCATAAGTATTATAGTTATCTTAGGGTAATGAATAGGGTTAAAGCTAGTGTTAGGTCTAGGGTTATGGTTAGGATTAGGTCTATGGTTAGGCTTAGGTTTATAGTTAGGGGTAGGGTGATTGTTAAGTTTATCTTTAGGTTTAATGCTAAGGTAGGGCTTGGATTAGGGCTAGGTTTTGTGATAGTTTAGAGCTATGGATAATGTAAGAACTAGTGTAATAATTAAGACTAGTTTTATGGTTAATGTTAGGGCTAGATGTAGTTTCAGTGTTAGTTTTAGGGTTAGGGTGAAGTTTAGAGCTAGGTTTAGTGTTAGTGTCAGGGACAGTGTTCAGGTAGGGTAATGGTTATGGTTAAATCAGAATTAGGACTAGGGTGAGGTCTAGAGGTAGGGTTAGAGTTTGGGTTAGGTTAAGGGTTATTGTTAAGGCTAGGTCTAGTTTGTCTTTAGGTCTGGATCTATAGTTATGGCTAGATTTAGGATTAGGTTTAGGTCTAGGTCTAGTGTTAGGGTTCGGTTTAGGTGTAAGGATACCAGTAGGGATAGTGTTAGGGTTCGGTTTAGGGTTAGGTTTATATTTAGAGCTAAGATTAGTGTAAGGGTCAGAATAATGGCCAGAGATAGGGTTAGGGTTTGGGTTATGGTTATATCTAGAATGAAGTCTAGGGTTAGGACTAGTTATAGAGTTAGGTTTTGGTTAGGCTAAGGATTAGTGCTAAGAATATGGTTAGCATTAGGTGAGGGTTTGGCTTAGGGTAAGAGACAGGGTTAGAGCTAAGGTTAGGACTAGGGTTAGAGTTAGGTTTATGGTTAAAGCTCATGTTAGGGCTTGCATTAGGGCTAATTTTGTATTAGGTTTAGGGATAGTGTTATGGTAATGGCTATTGTAAGAAATAGGGTTACGATTAAGGTTAGTTTTAGGGTTAAGTTTAGGGCTAGGCCTAGTGTTAGGGTTAGGTTTAAGGTTAGGTTGATATTTAGAGCTAGGTGTAGTGTTTGGATATGAGTCAGGGCCATGGTTAGTTTTAGGGTTAGGGTTAGGTTTCAAATTAGGACTAGTGTTAGGGCTGGTGTAGAGTTAGGGTTTGGCCTAGGGTAAGGGTTAGTGTTAGGGGTATGGCTCAGTTTTGTTTTAGGGCTAGGGTTAGGGCTAATTTTAGGAATAGCATTAGGGTTAGAGCTAATTTCAGGTTTAGGCTCAGGCCTCAGGTTACGGTTAGTTTTAGAGATAGGTTTGTGCTAGGGCTAAGGATTATGACTAGGGTTAGGGCTTGGGTTAGGTTTATGTTAAGGGATAGGGTTAGTTTTAGAGATAGGTTTTGATCTAGAATTAGTGCTAGGGCAAGTGTTATGACTAGGGTTAGGGCTTGGGGATAAGGTATAGGGATAGAATAGGGACAGGTCTTGTGTGATAATTATAATTAATCTTAATTCTAGGGTAAGATTTAGGGTTAGGAATAGAGTTATATTAGGGCTAGGATTAGGGCTAGGTTTAATATTAGGTTTAGGGCTAGAGTTAGGGTTATGATTAGGGATAGGGATAGGGTTAGGGTTAGTGTAAGGGTTAGCATTTTTGCTATGGTTTGGGCTAGTAGGATTGTTATGTTTAGTGTTAGTTCTAGGTTAGGGTTATGGTTATGATTATGTTTCGGCTTGGGGTTAGGGCTAGGGTTTTCATTAGGGTTAGGGCTAGTTTTAGAGTAATGTATTGGATTAGATGTAAGATTAGGTTTAGGTTTAAGTTAAGTTTATGGATAAATTTAGGTTCAGGGATAGGTTTAGTTTTTATTGTTGGTATGGTTTAGGGTTAAGTTTATGGCAAGGGTTAGGTTTAGGGTTAAGACGAGGGTTAGGTTTAAAATTAGGGTTATGGATAGGGTTAGGTTTAGGGCTTGGGTTATTATTAGGTGTAGGGTTAGGGTTACGGTAATGTTAGGTTTAGAGCAAGGGTTAGTACTGGGGTTAAGTTCAGGATTAGGGCTAGTGTTAGGTTTATGTTTATGAATAGGCCTAGGGTTTTGTTTAGGCCATGGGTTAGGCTTTGAGCTAGGGTTATGTCTAAGGCGAGGGTTAGGGTTAGGGCTACATTTAGAATTATGGTTAGTTTTAGGTTAGGATTAGGCCTCAGAAGAATGCTAGGTTTTGTTATAGGTTTAGGCCCAGGTTAAGGCTATGTGTAATGTAAAATCTAGGGTTCTGATTAGAGCTAGTTTTAGGGTTATGGTTATGGCTATGTCTAGTGTTAGCTTTAGGTTTTGGGTTAGGTTCAGGATTAGAGCTAGGTTTAGTGTTAGTGTTAGGGTCAGTGTTCAGGTTAGAACTAGATTTAGGGTGAAAGCCAGAATTAGGACTATGTTTAGGTGTAGGAATAGGGGGTAGTGTTTGCTTTAGGTTAAGGATTATGTTATGGCTATGGCTCAGGTTTTTTTAGGTCTAGGTCTAGAAATATGGCTATATTTAGGATTAGGCTTAGGTCTAGGGCTAGTGTTAGGCTTAGGTTTAGGTATAAGTTTACTGGTAGAGCTAGTTTTAGGGTCTAGTTTAAGGTTAGAATCAGATTTAGACTGAGAGTTTGTGTTAGGGTAATGATTTGAGTTAGGTTTAGAGCTAGAACGAGGGCTAGGTTTAGGATTAGTAATAGGGTTAGGGTTTGGATTAGGCTATTGATTTCAAGTTTCATTTCCATTTACACATATAGGTCAAAATGAAGGAAACCGTAAAATGCAAACTGTTCCGGACAGCAAACCATTGAAGGGATAAGGTCCAATCCTGGCAAAATAGTAAGGCTAGGTTAAAAACAAATTATGCCAAGTATCAAATGAATTTGAACATACTCACTATAACACTATATCTAACCCAACCCTAACCTAATTCTAACCTGTTTAGAGTACCTATGAACATAGAAGTCCCAAATTAGGAGAGCCTAAAGGAAAAACTTAACAGATGAATCTTGTGCAGTATCAAAGAAATTTGATGAAAATTGGGGGAAGTATTTTAGTACATTCATATTTTCCTGTTTTTTTTTCTTAAAGTGCTCAAGAATAAACTGTTTTTCATGCTTCAGCTTAAGGTACTTTCACAAAGAAAAACCAAAGAGTGCCCACAGAGGGCTGATTGAGTGTGTGAAGTTTCATGCAGCTAGCAACAACACTGTTTGATTTCCAGCTCCACTGCATTCACACCTATAGGCCCTAATTAAGTGAAACCTAAAAATTCAAACTGTTCCTGACACTGAACCATTGAACCTTGAAGGCCCAAACTTGGGGAGCCTACTAAGGCTAGGTGAAAGATGAATCCTGTACAATATAAAATTCAACCAAAAATTTTGAAGCTCTTCATTACGTGGGTATTCTGCTTGCTCTAAATGCACCCAGAGATAACGCTGTTACTTTCTACTTCATCTTAGGGCTACTTCCATGGCAAACACCAAATTATGCTCACTGAAAATTGATGGAGTGTGTGAAGATTCAAGCAGCTAGCCCAAACCCTGTTTGATTCCCAGCTTTATTTCATTCACGCCTACATGGAAAAAAGAAGAGAAACATGAAAATTGAAACTGTTCCTTAAAGCAAACCCTTTATGTAGGAGGCCCAAACATTTGGAGTATAGTCAAAATAAAAAAAAATAAAAGATGAATCCTGCACAGTATCTTAGAAATTTGAAAACAGAAGTAACTCTTATCTTAACACTAGGTTTAATCCTTATCCTAACACTAACCCTAACACTAACTTTAACCTGTTTAGAGTCCCTTTGATCCTAGAAGTCCCACACTTGGGGAGCCAAGTTGGGTAAGTGAACAGATGTATCATTCACAATATCAAAGAAGTCTGACCAAATAATTTTGGATGTAGTTCAGTTCATGCATATTTCCCTGTTTTCTCCTAAAGTCCTCTCACCTAAAGTTGCTTTGAATGCTTCAGCTTAGGGCTAAATTTACAAGGGATAATCCAGAGAATGCCCAAAGAAAACTGATTGAGTGTGTGAGGTTTGAAGTAGCTAGCACCAAACCTGTTGGATTTCCAGCTCCATTTACATTTACACGCATAGGTCAAAATGAAATGAAAACATAAAATACAAACTGTTCAGGAGAGCAAACCCTTGACATAAGAGGTCCAAACCTAAAAAATATAGTAAGGCTAGGTCAAAGTTTAATCCTGCCCAGTATCAAAGAAATTTGAACTAAGCTAAATCTAACAAAATATTAGCTGTAAATCTAGCCCTCAACTAATAAGAAATCTAACCTAACCTGTTTAGAAAACCATTGATTACAGTATACCCCAAATTGAAGAGCCTGGTGAGGCAAGCTAAGAGATGAATCCTATGCAGTATCAAAGAAATCTGACCAAATAATTGGGGGAGGTAATTCAGTACGTGCATATTTCCCTGTTTTCTCCTAATGTGCTCTAGGATAAATTATTTTTTTCATGCTTCAGTTTAAGGTACTTGCACAAGTAACAACCAGAGAGTGCCCACCGAGAGCTGATTGAGTGTGTGAAGTTTCAAGCAGCTAGTACTGACTCTGTTTGATTTCCAGCTCCATTTTCATTCACGTATATAGGCCATAATAATGTGAAATCTAAAAATTCAAACTGTTCCTGACAGTGAACTGGCAAACCTTGAAAACTCAAACTTGGCCATCCTACTAAGACTAGGAAACAAATGAATCCTGTACAATATCAAATAATCCATGCAAAAAATTAAAGCTTGGTCCATAAAGCTGTTTCTTTATAATTCAGCTTTGGGCTACTTCCACAAGAAAAAAAAAAAGAGAGAATGTCCCCTGAGAACTGGTTAAGTGTGTGAAGTTTCAAGCAGCTAGAACAAAACCTGTGTAAGTCCAGCTCCATTTCCATTCACCCCTATAGGCAAATGAGGTGAAAGATGAAAATTAAAACTACTCTTGAGATCAAACCCTTTTACTAGGAAGCCTAAATATGGGGATCATTCTAAGAAGAAAAAAAAAGATAAATCTTGCTCAGTATTCATAAAGTTGAAAAAAATCTAACACTAACCCTAACACTAGTTCTAACCCTAACTTTAACCATAACCCTAAGCCTAACCTGTTAAGAGAACCTTTGATTCTAAAAGTTTTAAAATTGGGGAGACTAGTGGGGCAAGCTTACATATGAATCCTGCACAGTATCAAAGAAATCTGACCAAATAATTGGGGGAGGTATTTCGGTACATGCATATTGCCCTGTTTTCTCCTAAACTGCTCTTGGATAAACTTGTTTTGCATGCTTCAGCTTATGGCTACTTTTACAAGGAAGAAACCAGAGAGTGCCCACAGACAACTGATTGAGTATCTGAAGTTTCAACCAGCTAGAACCAACCCTCTGATTTCCAGCTCCATTCTCATTTACCTACATATGTCAAAATGAAGTGAGACATTAAAAACAAACTATTTCCAACAGCAAACCACTGAACCAAGAAGGCCCCAAACTGGGGAACATAGTAAGGCTAGGTAAAAGATAAATCTTCCCAATTTCAAAGAAATTTGAACAAAACAAACTCTAACCCTAACATTAGCTCTAAAGCTAGCCCTAACCCTAACCATAACACTAACCCTTACCTGTTTAGAGAACCATTGATCCTAGAAGTGTCAACTTTGGGGAACCTAGTGGAGCAAGCTAAAAGATGAATACTGTGTAGTATCAAAGAAATATGATCAAATTGTTGGGAGACTTATTTCAGTACATACATGTTTCTCTGTTTTCTCCTTAAGGGCTCTCGGATACAGTTTCTTTTGCATGCTTCATCTTTGGCCTACCTTCAAAAGAAAGAAACTAGAGAGTGACCACTGGGAACTAATTGTGTGAAGTTTCAAGCACCTCTGGCGAACCCTGTTTGATTTCCAGCTCAATTTTCATTCACATCAATAAGCCATAATGAAGGGAAACCAAAAATACAAACTCTTCCTGACAGCGAATATTGAACTGACAAGGCCCAAACCTGTGGAGCATAGTAAGGATAAGTAAAAGATGAATCATTCCAAGTATCATAGAAATGTGAAGAAATCTAGGGCTGCATGGGTACTCTCAGCACAGAGGGAAGGCTGGGCTGTGCAGTTTCTCTGGGCGCTGACAGCAGTCTCAGCCACACAGGCACTCTCTGCACACATGCAAGGCAGCACAGAACACAGAGGCTTTGCTTGCAGGTCACCAGACCGAGCTCTGGACACAGTACAAGGTCACTCCAGAACCACTGACCTCACCAAACACCATACATGGGTTATAGATGGAATCCATCTTGCAAAACCTTATTCACCATCTATCAGTGAGTGTGGCTACCTGCTTGGTTCTGCAGCTTATCAGGTACCTGGTTTCCAACTCCCCTACCTCCAGCTGTGATAACTCAAGATTTTTCACACAAGCTTTTGGGGGGTGTAGCTATCAATGAGGAACAGCAACTGTACAGGCACCTGGTTTCCAATTCAGAAACTAAGAGTAGGGAGGCTTCAGTTAGAAGCTCAAGCCCTCTCACCCTGTCTACCTCCACCACCCTGAGCACAGAGACTCAAGCTTGGAATGGAAAACTCCACCTAATGCAAGAAAAGAAATCAGAGTTCTGAGAGCCTTTTTTTTCTTTCTTTCTTTTATTTTCTGGCTCTTCTCATCCATTCTCCTCTACCCTTCCATCTCTGGTCCTCACTGCCTCAACATATGTGAAACCAAGAACTCTCCGTGAAATTGGACTTTAAGAACTGAATCACTAGAATTGTATAATTTAGAGGAATTGCATAGGCCCCACCTCACCACCTTTTTATTTGATCTTATTTTCTTTCTCCCTATCTTTCTTTCTTTCCTTGTTATTTTACTATTTTTTTTCTTTCTCCCTCTATTCCACTTTCAGCCTCCTAACTTTTACTATTTATACATAGGGTAATTTTATGAAAACACATAACCAGTTTGAATTTATACCTTCTTTCATAAATTCCCCTGCCTTTTCATTAGAGTTCTCCTCCAAATTTACTAAGTTAGATTAATCACATACAATCATTCCTTTCCCCCTTAACATAGCATCCTACCCCTGACCCTCAGTTCTCTATAAACCATCAGAAATATTACACCTTTTATTTAACTAATGAGTATATTCTAAATAATAATTGAAGCCAACACCTGTAGACACAGAGTCTAAATATAAATATATTTATAATGGTTAGGCTTAGATTTCTGGTTAGGGTTAGATTTAGAGTTGGGTTTTGATCTATGGTTAGGGCTAGGGCTAAGGATAGGGCAAGGGTTAGGACTAACGTTTGGGTTAGGTTTAGTATTATGTTAAGGGATAGGGATAGAACTAGTGATAGGGCTAGTATGAGAGTTAAAGTTAGTCTTAGAGCTAGAATTAGGGTTAGGGTTAGGGTTAGGGATAGGGCTAAATTAGGGCTAGTCTTAGTGTTAGGTTTAGGCCTTTGGTTAGGGTTGGAGTTACAATTACATTTAGCATAAGGTATTGGGTTATAGCTAGTTTGATGGCTAGGGCAAGGATTAGTATTAGGGTTAGGGCTAGGGTAAGGTTTAGGGTTATGATTAAAGCTAGGTTTAGGGCCAGGATGAGGGCTAATGTTTGTGTTAGGGTTTAGGGCTAGTATTAGGGCTAGGGCTAATGTCAAGTCTAGGGTTACAGTTAAGGATAGATTTAGTGTTAGGTTAGGTGTATACAAAGGGTCATATTTAGAAAAAGGGTTATTATTAGGGTCAGGATCAAGGTGAGAGTTTGGGTTAGGTTAGGGTTTATGTTTAGGGCTTGAATTAACATTAGGGATTCGGGTTAAGGAAATGAAAGGGTTAGTTTTAGGGTTTAGGTGTGGTTTAGCGTAAAGGATAGGGTTATTGTTAGGCCTATGGTTAGAATAAGGTTTATCATTAGGGTAATGGATAGGGTTAGACCTAAGATTAGGGGTAGGGTTATGTATAGGTTTAGGGCTTTTGTTTGTGTTAGGTTAGGGTTTAGGTGTGGTTTAGTGTAATGTATAGGGTTAGGGTTAAGCCTATGTTTAGCAGAATGCATTATCATTAGGGTAATGGATAGGGTTAGACCTAAGATTAGGGTAGGAATATGTATAGTATTAGGGCAGGATTATGTATAGTATTAGGGCTTTTCTTGGGTTGGGGTAAGATTTACGTTAGGGTTAAAGCTATTTTTAGTGGATGAGGATGTGGCTCAAGAAGTAACGTGCTTGCCTGGCATGTGCAGGGCGCTGGGTTCAATCCTCAGCACCACATACCAATAAAATCAAGATGTTGTGTCCACCGAAAACTAAAAAAAAAAAAAAAAAAAAAAAAACATATTACAAAAACTAGGTTTAGGGCTTGGATTGAGGCTAGATTTTGTGTTAGGTTAGGGCTAGGGTTAAGGCTACGGTTAATGTACAAAGTAGCGTTATGATTACAGCTAGTGATAGGGTCAGGGATAGGGCTATGTCTATTGTTAGGGTTAAATTTATGGTTATGTTGATGTTTAGAGCTAGGTTTAATGTTAGGGTCAGAGTCAGAGTCCAGATTAGTTTTCAGGTCAGGGTTAGGACTAGAATTAGAGACAGGATTAGGGCTAGGTGTAGTGTTATGTTTATGTTTCAGTTTTGTTTTGGGGCTAGGTGTAGAGTTAGGGCTAATTTTAGAATTAGGGCTAGTGTTAGTGTGAGGTTTAGTCTTAGGTTTAGGGTTAGATTTAGAGTTAGTTTTAGATCTAGGCTTTAAATTAGGGGTAAGGATAGGGCTAGGTTTAGGGTCAGTTTAGGGCTAGGTATAGGGTGATGGTAAGGGATAGGGTTAGATCTAGACATAAATGTTAGGGTGAGAGATTTAGTCTTAGGGCTAGGGTTAGGGTTTGGTTAGGTATAGGGCTAAAATAGGGCTGGGATTAAGAATAGGGTTGGTGTTAGGGTTAGGCCTAGTTTGAGGTCTAGGGTTAGTGTTAGGGTTAGGCCTAGTTTGAGGTCTAGGGTTAGTGTTAGGGTTAGGCCTAGGTTAAGGGCTAGGGTTAGTGTTAGGGTTAGAGTTAGGTTGAGGTTTAAGTTAAGGGATAGGATTATAGCTACTTTTAGCACTAGGGTTAGGATTAGAATTAGGGTTTGGTTATGGTTATGTTTATGATTAAGACGAGGTTTATAGCTAGAATGTGGGCTAAAGTTTTTAGTAGGATCAGGACTAGGATTAGATCGAAGGCTAATGTCAGTTCTAGGGTTATAGTTAGAAAGAGTTTTAGGGTTAGGCTTATAGCTAGGTCTAATCTAAGGGTCAGGTTTCTTGTTAGGGTCAGGTTTAGAGCTATGGGTATTATTTGGGGTAAGGGTCAGGATAGGGTTTTTATTAGATTAATGTTTAGGGTTAAGGCTTGAGTTATCATTACAGTTAGGGATAGGTTAATGATAGTTTTAGATTTAGAGTTCAGGTTAAGTGTAGGGTAATGGATAGGGTTAGGGTTAAGTATAGGATTAGGGTTCAGTCTAGGGTTAGCATAAGGGTTAGGGTTATCATTAGGGTAATGTGGTAGGGCGAGTGTTATGCTTAGGATTAGGTCTAGGGTTAGGCCTAGGTTTAGGGTTAGGGCTAAGTTTATGGTTATGGTTAGCTTTAGTGTTAAAGCTGGGTTGGGCTTGGGTTAGGGCTAGGTATTGCAATAGGTTAGGGCTATGGAAAATGTAAGAACTTTGTTATGATTAGGGCTCGTTTTAGGGTTAAAGATAGAGCTAAGTATAGTTTTAAGGTTAGGTTTAGGGTTAGCGTGATGTTTAGAGATAGGGTTAGTTTTAGGGGTAGGTTCAGTGTTAGGTTTAGGTTTAAGGTTAGGGTAATTTTTAGACCTAGGGTTATTGTTAGGATATGAGAAAGCATCAAGGTTAGTTTTAGTGTTAGGATTAGCACTCAAATAAGGGCTAGAGTTACTGTTCGGTTTAAGATGAGGGCTGTGTTTAGAGCTAGGGTGACTATTAGGATATCAGTCAGGTCAGTGTTTGCTGTAAGTTTAGGGTTATGACTTGAATTAGGCTAGGGTTACTTTTAGGGTTTGGTTTAAGTTTAGGGTGGCCTTTAGAGCTAGGGTCAGTTTTAGGATATGAGTCAGGGTCAGGGTAAGATTTAAGGTTAGGGTTAGGACTCGAATGAGGGCTAGGGTTATGACTAGGTGTACCTTTAGGGTTTGGTTTAAGTTAAGGTTTAGTGTTAGGGCTGTTGCTCAGTTTTGTGTTAAGTCCTAGGTTTAGGGTTTGGGCTAGTTATAAGATCAGCATTAGGGTTAGGGCTAGTATTAGTGTTAGGCTTAGGCTTTGGGTTAGGGTTAGATTTGGATTTAGCATTAGATCTAGGATTAGGGCTAGGTCTAACTATAGGGAAAAGTTCAGGGCTAGGGTTATGGTTACAGTAACAGATAGGGTTAGAACTAGGGCTAGGACTAGGGTGAGAGTTAGAGTTAATCTTAGGCCTAGGGTTGTGGTTAATTTTAGGGATAGGGCTAAGTTAGGCCTAGGATTAGGGCTAGGGTTAGTGTTCACCTTAGGCCTAGTGTTAGGGCTAGGGTCTAGGCTATGTTTTGTGTTAGCTTTAGGGCTACAGCTAATGTAAGTACTAGGTTTACAATTAGGGCCAGTTTTAGTGTTAGTGTTACGTCTAGGTTTAGTGTTTGGTTAGAGTTAGGGTTAGGGTTAGGTTTTGGGTAATGGATAGGTTAGGATTAGTGAATGTGTTAGGGTATTAAGGTTTAGGGTTAGGGCTATTGCTCGGGTTTGTTTTCCTGTAAGGGTTAGGGTTAGTACTATTTTTATGATTAGCATTAGGGCTAGGGCTAGTGTTAAATGTTAGGCTTAGGCTTAGGCTTAGGGTTAGATTTAGAGTTAGGGTTAGATCTAGGGTTAGGACTAGGAATAAAGATTAGGCAGTGGTTATTGCTAGGTTTAGGTCTAGGGTTAGGGCTAGAGTTAGGTTTATGGTAATGGATAGGGTTAGAAGTAGAGAAAGGCTAGTGTGAGAGTTAGAGTTAGTCTTAGGGCTAGGGTTAGGGTTACGGTTAGGGATAGGGTAAAATTAGGGCTAGAATTTGGGCTAGGGTTAGTGTTCACCTTAGGCCTAGTATTAGGGTTAGGGTTAGGGTTAAGTTTAGGGTATGGAATGGCATTATAGCTAGGGTGAGGTTGACAATTCAGGTTAGGGCTATGATTAGGGTTAGGGTTATGATTAAGGCTACGTTTGGGTCTAGATGAGGGCTATGGTTTATTTTAGTGTTGGGGCTAGGATTAGGGCTGGGGTTAATATCAGATCTAGGGTTATGTTTAACGATAGTTTTATGGTTAGGTTTATGGCTACATGTAATATAAGTGTTAGGTTTAGAGTTAGGGTCAGGTTTAGAGCTAGGTGTATTATTAGAGTCATGTTCTGGGTTAGAAATTTGGGATAGGTTAAGGTTTAAAGTTAGGGCTCAAATTATCTTTATGGTTTGTGTTAGTGTAATTATAGGGTGAGGTTTAGGGTTTAGGTTTGGTTTAGAATAATGCATAGGTTTAGGATTAGGGTTAGGGTTAAGTTTAGGCCTAGGTTTATGGTTAAGGCAATGGATAGGATTATAGATAGGGTTAGGGCTAGGGTTATGATTTTGATTAGGGCTAGGTTTAGGATTAGGTTTAGGGTTAAAACTCGGGTTAGGGCTTGGTTTGGGGTCAGGTTTGGAGTTAAATTAGTGCTAGGTTTAGGGGTAAGGCTAATGTAAGTACCAGGTTACAATTAGGGTTAAATTTAGGGTCAGGGTTAGTGGTAGGTCTAGTATTAGGTGTAGGGTTAGGGTTAGGGTGATATTTAGACTAGGATTAGTATTATGGTCAGAGTCAGGGTCAGTGTTAGTTCTAGTTTTCAGCTTAAAACTAGAATTAGAGCTAAGTTTAGGGTTAGGGTTAAGGTTTGGTTTAGGTTAAGGGTTAGAGTTAGGGCTATGGCTCGGTTTTGTTTAGGGCTAGGGTTAAAGTTAGATTTAGAGTTAGGGTTATGGTTAGGCTTAGGGTTAGGGTTTGATTTAGAGTTAAAATAAGATCTAGGTTAGGACTGGAGTTAATGATATGGCTAGGGATAGGACTGGGTTTAGGGCTAGAATTAGGTTTCCAGTAAGGGATAGGATTAGAACTAGGGATGGGGCTAGGGTGATAGTTAGTCATAGGGCTAGGGTTTGGGATAGGGTTATGAATAGGACTACATTAGTGCTAAGATTACGGCTATGGTTAGTTCCTGGGTTAGGCCTAAAGTTAGGTTTAGGGTTAGGATTAATGGTAGTTTAAGGGCTTGGGTTTGTGTTAGGTTTAGGGCTAGGATTAGGGCTATGGCTAATGTCAGGTCCAACCTTATGGTTGGAGATAGTTTTAGGATTAGTGTTATGGCTATGTCTAGTGTAAGGGTTAGGTTTAGTGTAAAAGTCATCCTTAGAGCTAGGAGATTTATTAGGGTCAGGTTCAGTGTTAGAGTTCCTTTGAGGTTAGGTTTTATGGTTAGAGCTTTAATTAGCACTAGGGTTTGGGTTAGGGTAATGATAGGGTTTTGTTTAGAGTTAACATTAGGTTTAGGTAATTGATAGGGATAGGGTTAGCAATAAGGTTAAGGTTAGGCCTAGGGTTCACATAAGGGTAAGGGTTATGTTTAGTATAATGGATAGGATTGTAGCTAAGTTTAGGGATAGGTTTATGGTTAAGAGTAGGTTTTGAATTAGGGATAGATTCAAGGTTATGTTTAAGGTAATGGATAAAGTTAGAGCTAGGATTTGGGCTATGATTTCAGTTAGGATGAGGGATAGGTTTAGAGTTAGGTTTCAAGCAAGGGTTATGTTTAGAGTAAGGGTTAGAGTTTGATTTAGGGTTTGATCTAGGGCAAGCATTAGGTTTAGGGTTTGTGCTAGGTTTAGGGTTAAGTTTTTGCTTAGGTCTAGGTTTAGGGCTTGTATTAGGGCTAGGTTTTGTGTGAGGTTTATGGCTACTTTTAGGGCTATGGGTATTGTAAGAGCTAGGGTTATGGTTATGGCTTGTTTTTTGTGTTAGGGTTTTACATATGTCTAGTGTTAGGTTTAAGTTTTCAGTTAGGATAAGGTTTAGAGCTAGGGTTTGTGTTAGCGTAAGCATCATTTTTCGGGCTAGCATTGGGTTTTGTTTAGTGTCAGAATTGGAACTAGGTTTTAGTCTAGGGCTAGGGTTAGTCTTTGCTTTGGGTTAATGGTTATTTTAGGGCTAGGGCTAGGTTTTTGTTTAGGACTAGAGCTAGAGTAATGGCTATATTTAGGATTAAGTTTAGGTCTAGTGCTAGTGTTATGGTTAATTTTAGGTATAATTTTACTGGTAGGGCTAGTGTTAGGGTTTGGTTTAGTCTTAAGGTCAGGCTTTGACCTATTTTTAGTGTTAGGGTCAGAATAAGGGAAGTGTTGGGCTTAGGCTTCGGGTTAGGTTTAGACACAAAATTAGGGCTAGGGTTAGGACTAGTAATTGAGTTAGAGTTTGGGGTAAGCTAAGGGTTAGCGTTAGAACTTTTGTAGCTTTAGGGTGAGAGTTTGGCTTAGGGTAAGAAATATTTTTAGAGCTAGGGTTTGTGTTAGGGTTAGGGTTAGGGTTAGTGTTAAAACTAGAGTTGAGGATCAGATTAGCGCTAGGTTTTGTGTTAGGGTTAGGGCTCTAGCTAATGTAAGAACTAGCTTTACAGTTAGAGAGAGTTCTAGGGTTAGGATTAGGGCTAGGTCTAGTGTTAGGGTTAGGTTTAGGGTTAGGGTGTTGTTTAAGAGGTAGGGTTAGTTTTAGGGTCAGAGTCAGGGTCAGTATTAGTTGTAGGGGTAATGTTAGGACTAGGTGTAGAATTAGGATGTGGTTTAGGTTAAGGGTTAGGATTATGGCTATAGCTCAGTTTTGTTTGTGGGCTATGGCTAGGGTTAGGGCTTGTTTTCTAATTAGAATTAGGTTTAGGGATAGGTTAGGGTGAGGTTTAGGTTTATAGTTAGGGTAGATTTAGAGTTAGGGTTAGTTCTAGGTTTAGGACTATGGCTAGGTTTAGGGCTAAGGTTAGGGCTAATGTTAGGGTTAGGTAATAGATAAGGTTGGTACTAGAAATAGGTCTTGGGCTACAGATAGGGTTAGACTTAGGGCTAAGGTTAGAGTTAGGGTTACAGTTAGCAATAAATTAGGGCTAGGATTAGAGCTATTTTTAGTGTTAGGTTTAGGCCTAGAGTTAGGGCTAGGTTTAGTGTTAGTGATAGTGTTAGGGTTAGAAATAGGAGAAGGGATGTGGTTATATCTAGTTTCAGAACTAGGGCGAGGGTTGAAATTAGGGGTTGCGCTAGGATTAGGATTTGGGTTTGGGTTAAGGCTAGGTTTAGGGCTAGGATGAGGGCTCTGCTTTGTTTTAGGTTTAAGGCAAGAATTAGGTAGAGTGCTAATATCAGGTGTAGGGATACGGTTAGGGATACTGTTAGTGTTAGTTTTATGGCTAGTTCTAGTTTAAGGGTTCTGTTTAGAGTAAGGATCATGTTTAGAACTAGATGTGTTATTAGAGTCAGTGTCTTGTTCAGAGTTTGGGTTAAGTTTTGGTTTAGTTTTAGGGTGCGAATTAGAAATAGGGTTATGGTTAGGATTAGAGTAATTGACAGGGTTAGGTTTAGTGTTCAGGTTAGGTTTAGGTAAGAATAAGATTAGTGTTAGCAATAGGTTTATGGTTAAGCCTAAATGGATAGGGTTAGATTTAGGTTTAGGACCAGGGTTCTTCTTAGGTTTAGCATAACTGTTAGGATTTGAGCTAGGATTAGGAGTATGGCAATAGTTAAGTTTAGAGTTGGGTCTAGGGTTAGATTTACAGTTAGGGTTAGTGTAGGTTTAGAGATAGGACAAGGGTTAAGTTTACAGTTAGGGTTAGAATCATTTTAGGGCTAGGGCTAGCGTTATCATGACATTTATAGTTAGGGTTAGGGTAATGGGTTGGTTTAGAACTATATTTAGTGCTTTGTTTGAGTTAGGGTTAAGTTTAGGGTAATGGATAGGTTAGGGCTAGGGCTATACTTAGGATTAGGGCTAGGGTTAGGGTTAGGGTTAGGTCTAGGGTTAGTGTTAGAGTTAGGTTTATGCTAAGTGTTATTTTTTGAGCTATGGTTAGGGCTAGCGTGAAGATTAAGGTTAGTGTCAGGTCTAGGTTTAGGATTAGGGTTAAGTTCAGGGCTAGGGTTAGCATTAGGATTAGGGTTATGTTAGGGTAATGGATAGGATTAGAGCTAGAGTTAGGGATAGGGTTATGGTTAGGATTAAGTGTAGAGTTAGGTTTAGGGTTAGGGCCAGTTTTAGGGTTAGGATTATGTTTAGGGTAATGATTAGGGTTAGGATTAGGTTTAAAACGAGGTGTAGGGCTCAGTTTAGGGCTAGGTTGTGTTAGGTTAGGGCTAGGTTTAGGGCTAAGGCTAATGTAAGAACTAGAGTTATGATCAGGGCTACTTTTAGGGTTACTGTTAGGGCTAGTTCTAGTTTTATGGTTAGGTATACTTTTAGGTTGATGTTAGAGCTAGCGTTGGAATAAGGTCAGAGTCAGGCTCAAGGTTAGTTTTAGGGTTAGGTTAGAACTGGAATTAGGGCTAATGTTAGGGCTAGGTGTATGGTTAGGTTTTGGTTTAGGTTAAGGGTCAGGGTTAGGGCTATGGCTCGATTTTGTTTTAGGGCTTGAACTAGATTAGGGCTAGTTTTAGGATTAATGTTAGTGTTAGGGCTAGTGTTAGTGTGAGGTTTAGGCTTAGGGTTAAGGATGAACTTAGAGTTATGTTTAGTTCTAGGGTTAGGGCTAGGGCTAGTGTTGGGGTTAAGGTTATGGCAAGTGTTACAGTTATGTTAAGGAATAGGGTTATATCTAGGAATAGGGCTAGGGTGAGAGTTAGAATTAGTCTTAGTGCTAGTGGTAGCATTAGGGCTAAATTAGGGTTAGCATCAGGTCTAGGATTAATGTAACGGTTAAGTCTAGAGTTAGAGTTAGGGTTAGATTTAGGGGAAGGGATGGGGTTATGGCAAGGTTCAGAACTAGGGCGAGGGATAGAATTAGGGATAGGGCTACAGTTACTGTTTGGGTTAGGATCAAGGTTAGTTATAAGGCTCGGATGAGGGCTAGTGTTTGTGTTAGGGTTATGGCAAGAATTAGGGCTAGGGCTAATATCAGGTCTAGGGTTATGTTTAGGAATAGTTTTTGGGTAAGATTTATGGCTAGGTTTAGTGTCAGAGTTAGGTTTAGGGTGAGGTTCAATTTGAGAGCTAGGGGTATTATAATAGTCAGAGTCAGGTTTTGGGTTTGGGTTAGGTTGACGTTTAGGATTATGGCTCAAATTAGCATTAGGTATGAGTTAGAGTTAGGATAATGGATAAGGTTAGGTTTAGGGCTCAGATTAGGTTTAGGGTAATGGATAGGGTTAGGGTTAGGCCTAGGGTTAGCATTAGGTTTATGGTTATCATTAGGGTAATGGATAGGGTTAGATCTAGGGTTATGGCTAGGGTTATGTTTAAGATTAGGGCTAGATTTAGGGTTACGAATAGTTAATGCCAGGGTTAGTTTTAGGTTATGGGTTAGGGTTTGAGCCAGGGTTAGTGCTAAGGATAGGGTTAGGTTTAGGATTAGGTCTAGGATTAGGATTAGTGTTACCATTAGTGTTAAGGGTATGGACAGGTTTAGATGTTGGGTTAGGGGGGTTAGGGTTAGGTTTAGATTTAGGACTAAGGTTAGTTTTATGTTTAGCATTATTGTTAGGGTTTGAGCTAGGTTTAGGACTATGGCAAAGTTTAGGTTTATGTTTAGGTCTAGGTTAGGTTTACAGTTACGGTTAGAATAGGTTTAGGGTTAGGGATAAGGTTTTCATGGCATTTTTGGTTAGGTTCAGGGTAATTGATGGGGTTAGAGCTAAGATTATGTCTAGTTTTAAGTTTAGGATTAGGGCTAGGGCTAGGGTTAGGGTTAGGGTTGGGCTTATCATTTTCTTATGGTTAGGTTAATTGTAAATGTCAGGGATTGAGTAAGTGTTCGGCTAGGTTGAGGCTTCAGGTTAGAATCAGGGCTAGGGATAGAGTAAGGATTAGGGTTATGGTTAGGGTGAGGTTTAGCATTAGGTTTAGTGTTATGATTAGGATAATGGCTAGAGTTAGACTTAGAGTTGGGGCTATGGTTACAGTTAGGATTAGGACTAGGATTGGGGTTAGGATTTGGTCTATGGTTAGTTTAGGGTAATGGCTAGGGTGTGAGCTAGTGTTAGTGCTAGGGCTAAATCTTGGATTATGATCAGCCATAGGTCTAGGGACAGGATTATGGTAGGTGTAGAGTAAGAGTTATGTTTAGGGCTAGGGTTAACATTAGGGTTAGGATAAGGGTTAGGGTAATGGATATGGTTAGATGTAGGTTTATGTTTATGTTTATGGTTAGATTTAGTTTTAAGATTAATGTTAAGGCTACAGTTATGTTTAGGTTTATGGTACGGGTTAGGTTTTGAGCTGGGTTTAGGCCTATTTTGAGTGTTACTTTTAGGGTTAGTTCTATTGTTAGATTTCTGGTAAGGGTTAGGTTCACATTTAGGGTAAAGGCTAGGTTTATCAATACATTTAGGTGTAGGGTTAGGTGAGATGTAGGTTTAGAGCTAAGTTTAGGGCTAGTATTAAGTTTAGGGTTAGGGCTAGGTTTAGGGTTTAGAGTAAGTTATAGGTGTAAGTTTATATTTATGGTAGGGTTAGGCTTTGAGTAAAGTTTGAGAGTAAGGCTAGGGTTAGGTTTAGGGTTAGGGTTAGGGCTAGGGTTAGTGTTGGGGTTTTTCTTAGGGCTAGATTTAGGCCTAGAATTCACTCTAGGTTTTGTTTAGTTTAGGGCATTGAGTTAGAGCTATGGGTAATGTAAGAGCTAGGATTATGATTAGGGCTAGTTGTAGGGTTAGGGTTATGGCTATGTCTAGTGTTAGGTTTAGGTTTTTGGTTAGGGTAAGGTTTAGAGATAGATTTAGTGTTAAAGGCAGGGTCAGTGTTCAATTTAAAGTTAGAGTTAAGGTTAAAGCCAGCATTGGGAGTAGGTTTATGTCTAGAGGAAGGTAAGTCATTGTGTTAAGTAAAGGGTTATTGTTAGGTCTAAGGCTAGGTTTTTGTTTAGGTCTAACACTAATCATGACCCTGACCCTAAGAGTACCCTTAGCTCTAAACCTGAAGCTACCCCTAAACCTAACCCTTACACTAGACATAAGCATAAACCTAAACCTAAAACTATTTTTAACCATAACACTAGACCTGAAATTAGCTCTAGCCATAATCCTAGCACTAAACCTAGGCTTAATCCTAGCCTGAAACATAACCCGAGCCCTAACCCTAGTTCTATTCTTCAATCTAGCCCTAAACCTACATATAACCTCATCCTATACCCCAAAACTAACCATAACCCTAAACCTAATCCTAACCCTCACCCTAAACCTTGGCCTAATACAAAGCCGAGTGCTAATCCTAGCCTTTAATTAATCCTAACCTAACCCTAAACCTAGCCATGAAACAAACACTAACTCTTACCCTAGCCCTAACCATAGTTCTATCTTTAGCCTTAATCCTAATCCTATATCTAATCCTAAATCTAAATCTAAACCTAACTCTAATTTTAACTCTAAAGTAAGTCTAAACCAAACCCTAACACAACCCCTAACCATAACGCTAATCTTAAACCTGCCCTAGCCCTAGCCCTTGCCATAAACCAAAACCAAGCCATAGCCCTAATCTTAACCCTTAACCTATATCAAACCCTAACGCTACAAGTAACCCTAAAACTAACTCTAAAACGAACCCTGACCCTGACACTCACCCTAACACTAATCCTAGCTCTAAACACCACCCTAACCTAAATTAACCTTAACATTATATCTAGCCCTAACCTAACCCTAAAACTAGCCTTAATCATAAACCTAGTTCATACATTAGGCATTGTCCTAACCATAGCCCTAGCCCTAAAACAAATTCTACACCTAATCCGAGCCCTAACCTTAGCTTTAACCATAATTGTAGACCTAACCCTAACCCTAACATTAGCCCTATCCCTAACTCTAACCCTATTCCTTACACTAAGCCAAACCCTAAACCAAATGCTAACCCTAATCTTAATTCTAATCCTTAGCCTAACTTAAACTCTAACCATAATGCTAGTCTTAACCCTAGCCTTCATTCTTCCTCTAAACCTATTCCTGACTCTCATCTGACCCTAACAGTAACCCTATGTCTAAACCTGTCCCTAACCCTAAACCAAACCCTAACACTGGCCCTACTGGTAAACCTATACCTATATGTATGCCTAACACTAGACCTAGACCCAAAGTTAATCCCAAATATAGCTAGAACTCTACCCCTAGACCTAAACAAAAACCTAGCACTAGCACTAACTATAACCCTTAATGTTTACCGAACTTTACCCTACCCATAGACCTAAACCTAATCCTAATTTTGGCTCTAAACCTAAGCCTAACCCTATCCCAAAAACTGACCCTAATGCTAACACTGAACCTAGCTTTACACATGACAGTAACTCACAACCTAGACCTAACACTAGGTAAAGCCATAACTCTAACTCTAAAATTAGCCCTAAACATAACCCTAGCTGTTACATTAATTATAGTCCTAACCCTAGCCCTAAACATAACATGAAACATAGCCCTAAACCTAGGCCTAAACTTAGCTCTAAGCATAACCCTTAGCCTAATCCTAGCCCTAAACCTAGCCCTAACCTAAGATTCGCCTTAGACCTAACCCTAGCTCAAAGCCTAACCTTTACATTAAATATAACCCTAGCTCTATCCTAAACCCTATCCCTAACCCTGGCTCTAATCCTAACATTAAACCTAGTCTGAAATTTAGGTTTAAACATATCAATTACCCTAAACCTAACCCTAATTAAAACCCCATCCCTAACACTAAAACTATTGTAACCATAAATGTAAACCTAGACCTAAACCTAAACCTAACACTCACCATAGCCCTACCCTAGCTCAAACACTAACCTTTACCCTAACTTAACTATAACCTTGGCCCTAAACTTAACACTTAACTTAACCCTAAAACTTACCCTAAATCACATCCTAAACTTATCCCTAAACCTAGCCCTAATCCTAGAGTTAATCTAAACCATAACCTAGGCCTAACCCTAGCTCTACACCTCTCCATTAAACTAAACATAACCCTAACCCTAGTGGTAACCCTAACCCGATTGCTAAACCTAACTCATCCATTACCCTAAACCTTAACTGAAACCAAAACTAAACCTTATCCATTACCCTAATCCTAAACCTAACCCTAATGCTAATTTGAGCCTTAACCCTAAACCTTTAGCTAAACCAAATGCTAACTCTTCCCCTGTTCCTGACGCTAATAATAACCCTAGCCCTAGAGCTGACCTTTAAACTATACCTAGCTCTTACACAAGACCTAACCATAACCTTACCCTAAAACTATTTTAATATGAACCCTAGACCTGATATTAGCCCTAGACCTGGTCCTAGCCATAACCCTAACAGAAACTCTAGCAGTTAACCAAACCCTAAACCTAAACTTCATCCTATTCTGACACATAACCCTAGGCCTAATACTAATTCTAAAGCTCACCATATACCTAAAGCTAAGTATAAACCCACCCATTTCCCTAAACTTTACCTTAACACCAAAGTGAACCCTAACTCTAGCCCTACCCCTTAGTCTAACCCTAACACTAACCCTAGCCTTAAGAATAGCCCAAATGTAGTCCTAACCCCAAAACTAAACCTAGACCTAATCCTAAGCCTCAATTTAGCTCTAACCCTAACCCTAACTCTAGCCTTAATCCTAGCCCTAACTCTAACACTAAACCTAGTCCTAATCCTAGCCCCAATTTAGCCCTCACCCTAGCCCTAACCCTAGCTCAAATCCTAGCCCTAATTTAGCCCTAACCCTAAACCTAACCCTAAGACTACTACTATGACTAACTCTAATTCTCACCCTAGCCGAATCCCTAGTTCTAACCATATTCCTTGCATAACCCTAACCCTCACCCTGACCCTAGCCCTAGCCCTACCCTAACCCTAGATCTAACACTAACTGTAAATGTAACCCTCACCCTAAACCTAAACCTCAACCTAACACTAGCCCTAACACTGATACTAATCCATAATCTAGCCGTAACAGCCTAGCTAGCTTTAGAACAAAACCAATGTATATCCCTAACCCTTAACCTAAACCAAACCTAACCGTACAACTACTACTAAATTTAGACATAAATCGAGTTCTAACACTAACCCGAAACCTAACCCTGAATCTGACACTAACCCTAACAATAACCCTTGCTCTAAACAACACCCTAACCCTAAACCTAACCATAACCCTAGACTAAGCTCTAACGCTAACCCTAAAACTAGCACTAATTGCAACACTAGTTCATACATTACCATACTCCTAATCCTAGCCCTAACCAAACCCAAATTCAAGCCCTAATCTGAGCCTTAACCCTAGCTTTAATCGTAACCCTAAACCTAACCCTAACCCAGAACATAGTCCTAAACTTTACGCTAACCCTAGCCAGAATTCTAACCATAACCCTAGCCCTATCACTAGCTCTAACCCTATCCATTACCCTAATCATAAGCATAACTCTAATGGTAACCCTATGCCTAACCCTAAACTTATCCCTAACCTAAACTATTTTATTAACCTAAACCCAATCTGAACCCTAAACCTAACCCTATCATTACTCTAACGCTAACCCGAATGCTAATTCAAGCCTTAAACCTAAACCTTAACCCAACCCAAACCCTAACTCTGCCCCTTCCCATGATAATATACCTAGCTCTAACCCTGAACCTACCACTAAACCTAATCCTTATACTAGACTTAACCATAAACCTAACCCTAAAACTATTGCTAGCCAAAAGCCTAGACCTGACATTTGCCTTAGACATAATTCTAGCCCTAAACTTAACACAAAACAAACCCATAACCCTAACACTTACCCTAGCCTTAATCCTATCCATAACCCTAGCCCTAAATTTAGCCTTACCTTATCAATTACCCTAAACATAACCCTAATTTTAATGATAACCCTAGGCCTAAATCTAATCTTCTCCCTAACTGTAACCTTATCCATTATGCCAAATCAAACCTGTACCATAAACCAAACCCTATCATTACCCAAAACCAAACCCTAAAGCTAATTCGAGCCCTAACCCTAAAACCTAACCTAAACAAAACCCTAAACCTGAAGCTGAACCTAATAATACCCCTAGTTCTAAATTTGACCCCTACCTGAAACCTAAGACTTACACTAAACATAGCCATAAACCTAACCCTAATCTTTAGCCTAACCCAAACCGTCACCCTATTACTAGTACTAACCCTAGACCTCATTCTAGCTCTAACCATAACCCAAACCCTAAACCTAACCCTGACACTTATTCTGACCCTAAGAGTAACTGTATGTCTAAACCTGAACCTAACCATATACCAAACCCTAACACTAGCACTAGCAATAAACCTATACCTAATCCTAACCCTAACACTAGCCCTAGACCTAAAGCTAATCCTGACTCTAGCCATATCTCTAAGCCCTAGACCTAAACAAACACCTAGCCCTAGCCCTAATGATAAACTTTAACCTAACACAAATACTAATCCTACCCCTAGAACTAACTCTAGTGATAATTCTGTGTTTAACCCTAACCCTAACTATAACCTGAACACTGATCCTGACCCTAACACTAACCCTAGCTCTAAACATCCCGAAAATGGTAACCCTAAACCTAACACTTGATCTAGGCATAACACTTACCCAGAAAGTAGCCCTAATCATAACCCTGGTTTATACATTAGTTGTAGACCTAACACTAGCCCCAACTTAACCCAAAACCTGGCCCTAAGCAGAGTGCTAACCCTAGTTTTAACCCTAACCCTAAAACTAGCCTTCATCCATACCTAACCCTAGATCTAACCTTGAGCTTTTACCCTATCCATTACCTTAAGCTAAACCCTAAACCTAATGCTAACCCTAGTCCTAACCCTAATTCTAGCCTAACCCAAACCCTAACCCTATTACTAGGCCTAACCCTAAACTTCATTCCAGCTCTAACTGTAACCAAAACACAAACCCTATCCCTGACACTTATTCTCACCCTAATACTAACAGCAAGTATAAACCTGACCCTAACCCGAAACCGAACCCTAACATCAGCCCTACCAGTAATAATATACTTAAACCTAAACCTAACACTAGCCCTCGACTTAAACCTAATCTTAAATCTAGCCATATCTCTAGCCCTACACCTGAAAAACAACCTAGCCCTCGCCCTAACAATAACCCTTATCCTAACCCAAACACCAACCCTACCCCTAGACCTAAACCTAGTCCTAATTCTGGCACTAAACCCAACACTAACTCTAACCTGAACACGGGCCCTGACCCTAACATAATCCTAGCTCCAAAGCTCACTCAAAACCAAACCTAATCCTAACACTAGACCTACCCATAACCCTAATCGTAAAACTACCCCTAATCATAACCTAGCTCTTACATTACCCATGGCCCTAACACTAGGCCTAAACTAGCACAAAACCTAGCCTTAATTTGAGGCTTGAACATAGCCCTAAGTTTAACCATAAACCCAACCCTAGCCCTAACCCTAAACCTAAAGCCTCACTTTAGACCTAACCCTAGCTCAAAGCCTAACCTTTACCCTTAACATAAGCCTAGCCATATCCCAAACCCAAAACTAACACTAGCTCTAATAATAACATTAACATAGCCCTAATCATAGCTCTAATTATGTCAACTATCCTAACCCTAATTCTAATCATAACCATTAGCCTAGTCCTAAACCTAGCTCTAATTCTATCCACTACGCTGAACACAATCCTAACCCTAATGCAAATCGTAGGCTTAACCCTAACCCTATCGCAATCCCTAAACCTATCCATTGCCCTAAAACTTACCTGAACCCTAATCCTAAGCCTATTCATTACCCTAATCCTAAATCTAACCCTAATGCTAATTCGAGCCCTAAACCTAAACATTAAACTAAACCAAACCATAAGCCAAATACTGACCCTAATAATACACATAGCTTTAAACTTGACCCTTACCCTAAGTCTAATACTTACACTAGACCTAACCCTAAACATAAACCGAAACCTATCTCTAATGTTACCCTCAACCTGACAATAGCCGTAGCCCTAATACTAGCCCTAAGCCAAACACAAACACTAGCTCTTATCTTAAATAAAACTTAGCCTTAATCATAAACCTAACTCTTATTCTAACCCATTTCCTAGACCTAAATCTAGTTATAACCCCATTGCTTACCCTAAACCTAACCCAGACCTTAACAATAACATAAAACCTAGCCCTAACCTTAACCCTAGGACTAACACTAACACTAACCCTAGCCCCAATCCTAAACATAACCCTAATCCTAGCTTTAAGACTAACTATAACTCTCGCCCTAGCCTTAGCCCTAATTCTAACTCTATCACTTACCATAATCTTATTCCTAGCCATAGCCTACATTAACCCTAGCCGTAACCTTATATTTTGCCCTAACTGTAGATCTAAACCTAACTCTAAATCTAACCCTAATTGTAAAACTAAACCTAACCCCAACACTAGCCCTAACCCTAATGCTCATCCTAAAACTAGCTGTAACCATAGGCTTAGACCTAATAGACATCTGAGCCATAACAATAACCCTAAACTTTTACCTAAACCAAACACTAACCTTATATCTAGCCCTAAGCCTAGCCCTAATTTGAGTCCTAATCTTAACCCTAAATCTACCCCTAAACCTGTCTCTGACATTAACACTAACCCTAGCTCTAAACATCACCCTAAACCTAAAACTTAACCTAAATCTAGCACTGGTTCTAACCCTAATTTTAAAACTAGTTCTAATCATAAAATTAGATCATACATTAGCCGTAAACTTAAACCTAATGCCAAACCAAACCTAGCCCAAATCTGATACCTAACCCTAGATTTCACCATAACCCTCACCTAACACTAGCCCTACCCTAACCAGAACCCTAGCTCTAACCATAGATCTAACCTTATTCTTTACCCTAGCCAAACCCCATCCCTAATGCTAACCCTAGTCCTATAACTAGTCCTTAGTCTAACCCAAACTCTAACCCTATTACTAGTCCTAACCCTAGCCCTCATTCTTGTTATAACCATAACCCAAATTCTAACCCTAACCTTGACCCTTATTCTGACCCTGAATTTAAAACAAACCCTAACACTAGCCCTACCCATCACCTTATATCCAAATGTAACCCTAATAATAGACCTAGATTAAACGTAATCATAAATCTAGCCATATCTTTAACCAAGACCTAAACAAAAAACTAACCCTAGCTCTAAGGATAACCCTTAACCTAAGCTAAACACTATCCTTATCTCTAGAACCAACCAATCCTAATTCTGGTTCTAGCCCTAACCCTAACCCTAATCCAAACACAGACCCTGACTCTAACCCTAAACCTTGCTAAAACTGACCCTAAATGAAACCTAACCCTAACACTAGAACCAGCCATTACCGTAGACATAACCCTTACATTACCACAGCACTATAACTAGCTCTAAACCTATCACAAAAACTAGCCCTAATCCTAGGTCTAAATCTCTCCCAAAGCGCAACCCTAACCCTAACCTAACCTTATTCCTTACCTTAAGCCTAACACTCATGCTAAATCTAACCCTCATCTTAGACATATACCTAGATAAAACAAAAAAGTGAACTCTAAACTTAAGCCTAGCCCTATCCCTAAACCTAATCCTATTCCTAGGCCTAATCATAATGTTAACACTAGCCCTAATACTATCTCTAAATTTATACAATACCCTAAACAGAACCTTAACCCTAATGATAACCCTACCTCTAATCCTAATTGTACCTAATCCTAGACCTAACCCTAAAACTAACCCTCATCGTAGCCTTAACCCTAGATAAAACCATAACCCTTACTCTAAAACTAACCCTAGCCCAAACCCTAACACTAAACCTAAACCTAAAACTACCACTTACCCTAACCTAACATCTAACCCTATCCATTTCCCTAACTCAAATGATAATCTTAGCCCTAACCTTAACACTAACCCTAAACCTAAAGCTATCACTAACCCTACCCCGACATCTAACCCTATCCATTAACCTAACTCTAAAGATAACCTTAGCTCTAACCCTAACACTAACACTAACCTTAACTGTAAGTCTAACCCTAGACATAATCCTAAACCTAATCTTCATCCTAGCACCAACCCTAGCTCAAAACCTAACCTATACCATAAACCTAACGCAAACCCTAACCCTAGGCCTAGCCCTAACCCTAACTCTAGCCCTAATAGTATTCTAAACCCTAGCCCTAAACCTAGCTCTAATGCTATTCATTACCTTAACAATATCCTTAACCCAAATGCTAACTCTAGGCCTAACCCTAATCCCAACAATTACTCTAATCTTACCCTGAATCCTAAACCCAAACCTATCGATAAACCTAACCCTAATTCTAACCCTAACGCTAATTTGAGCCTTAACCCTAATATTTAACCCGAAACCTGACACTGCACCTAAAAATACACCTTACTCTTAACCTGGGCCTTACCCTAAACCTAACATTAGACCTAGACATGAACCTAACCCTATAACTATCCCTAGCCATAACCCTAAACCTGATATTATCCCTAAAACTTGCCCTAACCCTAACGCAATCTTTGCCCCTCATCCTATCCCCAAATCTAGCCTTAATTCTCACACAAACATAACCCTAGACATTAACCTAATTCTAATCAACACCCTAGCCCTAAAACTACCTATAATCCCAAGGCTTCCCCTAAACCTAACCCTAAACCTAATCTTAAACATAGCCTCAACACTAGGCCTAACCCTAACACCAATCCTAGACATATTCCTAGCCCTAATTTAGCCCTAAACTTAACACTAACCCTAGACTTAAGACTAACTCTAACTATCACCATAGCTCTATTCCTACTTCTAACCCTATCACTTACCATAACCCAAACACTAGACCTAACCTTAGCCCTAACCCTAGCCATATCCCTAACCCTAGAATTAACCATAACTCTATATGTACCACTAAGCCTAAACTCACCATATCACTAGCAATAGCATTAAGATTAATTGTAAAACTACCTTTAACTTTATCCTTAGCCCTAAAATATAATGAGCCATAACACTAACCCTAACTCTTAACCTAAACCAAAATTAACCCTACATCTAGCCCTAAGCCTACCCCTATTTCGAGTCCTATCCCCAACCTTAAAACTAACGCTGACCCTGACTCTGAACCTAACACTAACCATAGCTCAAAACATCACCGTGAACTTAAACCTAACCATAAAATTAGACTTAGCTCTAACCATAACCCTAAAATTGGCCCTAATCATAACTCTAGTTCTAACATTAGCTGTATCCAGAGGTCCAGATCCGCCAGCCACAGTCCGCGCGCTGCGGCTCGACTGCCAGCCCGTCCGCCAGCAGCAAACGTGTCTGGGTCCCGCTAGCCTCTGAGACGCAGCTTGGCAGGAAGAAGTGT
This sequence comes from Marmota flaviventris, assembly GCF_047511675.1. Lineage (NCBI taxonomy): Eukaryota > Metazoa > Chordata > Mammalia > Rodentia > Sciuridae > Marmota > Marmota flaviventris. The sequence goes on along the minus strand of NW_027287769.1, from coordinate 96,215 downwards.
TTAGCCAAGCCTTCATGAAATAGCGAGCTGGGAGCTGAAGCCAACTGGGGACAGACCAGTCCCACCCCTCCCTTCGGACACTCCAGCAAGGAGCATGGGGCCCGCCATGGCAGAGACGTGAAGTCATTGAAGTTCGGCCAACGGAATTCATTCCCAGCAGAATCCACTTTAGCAGGTGTGTGACTCCCTCCCCATCCAGATACAAGCAGCCAGGAAACTTCATGGACCTCTCAGGGGTCGTGTCTGTAGGGAAGCAGAGGGGATCCCTGACCCCCAAACCCCATATCACCAGCAATGACTCCCAAGGTCTTAGCCGCCAGTTTACCACAGCACTGGGGCTTAAATGGGACACGCAGTGGGGCTGCAAGTGTAACTAGATCTCTGGGGAACCGCTTCTGGTGAACAGGACCTGGCTGGCTGGCTGACAGGAGGAAGGGGGGTAAGGGCTGGAGAAGTGAAACGGCTCTGGACTGACAAGTCTGAGAGACTCCCAGGAGACGCCTTACAGGGATTGCTATGGGCAGGTAGAGAGCAGAAGCTCCGCTCGGAGGGCACAGCTCCACCTACTGGAAGAGAAGAAAATGGATCTCTAAGACTTCAATATTTTATTATTTTATTTTTATTTTTTTTTTATTTTTTCTTCTTCTCTCTCTGTTCCTTTCTCCCCTTTTCCTTCTCTCTTTCTTTACCGTTTCAAGTTTTATTGTTCTTTTCATTCTCCTCTAATCTATCTATCTCTCTCTCCTTCTTTCTTTTAAGAGCACCTTCATTCCCCTACCCCCCAACTTTCATCCCAAGCATTACGTCTTCCTTTACGTGGAATTGTCTAAATGCAAATAGGTGAATGTCTCAAGGCTGTCTATAGGGCTCCTAAATACCTAGCTACTACCAACACCCTGATCCAATTGCCTGTTAGTATCCACCTTCAGTAGAGCAATCTTCTAAAGTAGCCAAGTCATACTAACCCTCATACCATCATAGCACCTAACCTAGACATATAGTCCTAAGAACAAACAACAAATCACTATATGCATACAGAACCTGGAAGCCTTTTATGAATTGAATGAATCAGCTTTAAAGTACAATAAAGCCCAACATTTCTAGACATAATCTCCCACCACAAAGGAGAGACAACAGAGATATACAAAGCCAAAACAAATGTATAGGAGAAAGCAGTTACAAAGCAGTCAAACAGAGCTGGAAAGTAACATGAACAACATGAAAAAACAAGGGAAAAAAGGACTACAAACAATGCAGGACAACTTAAACCCACAGGAGGGCCTAGAAGCATCAGAAACATGGACAGGGAAAGAAATCAAGGCATACCTAACTCAGATGGAATGGAATATTAGAGAAGAGATGAGACAGCAAGTCCAAGCATTGAAAGGATATTTTGAAAATGAACTAAACAAACAAATTCAAGCTGCAAACAACAAGCTTTACCAGGAGATAGAGATTTAAAAAAAACCAAACAGTAATCCTAGAAATGCAAGAAACCATAAACCAGATTAAAAACTCTAACGAGAATATTACAAATAGACTAGATCAAGTAGAAGTCAGAACATCAGATAATGAAGACAAAGTTTATCAACTTGAAAAGAATATAGTCAACACAGAAAAGATGCTTAAATCTTATGAGCAATCTATCCAAGAGATATGGGATCTCATAAAAAAAAAACAAATTTGAGAGTCATTGGGATAAAAGAAGGCACAGAGGATCAAACCAAAGGAATGGAGAAGTTATTAAATGAAATAATCCTAGAAAACTTCACAGAGATGAAAGATGGAATGGATTGCCAAATCCTGGAAGCCTACAGGACCTCAAACATCCAAAACCATAATAGACCAACTCCAAGACATATAATTATGAAGATAGCTAACATACAGAGCAAGGAGAGAATATTAAATGCTACGAGAGAAAGTTGGCAATTTCATTCACTGTTAAACCAATTAGGTTAACGACAGATTTTTCATCACAGACTTTGAAAGCGAGAAGATCCTGGAACAACGTATTTAAAACGCTGAAAAATAATGGATTCCAACCAAGAATACTGTATCCAGCAAAATTAAGCTTCAGATTTGACAATGAAATTAAAATCTTTCACGATAAAAAAAAGCTAAAAGAATTTGCAGCCAGAAAACCAGCACTGCAAAGCATTTTGAGCAAAATACTACAAGAAGAGTAATTGAAAAATAGTGCCCAAAACTAACAGTGGGAGGTATCTCAGTAAAGGGGGAGACAAATAACCAAAGAGGAACAACTAGCCAAACTAAAATAAATAAATAAATAAATAAACATGACTGGAAGTACAAACCATATTTTAATTGTAACCTTAAATGTTAATGGCTTAAATTCACCAATCAAGAGACACAGGCTAGTAACCTGGATTAAAAAAAAAAAATCCAACAATATGCTGCCTTCAGGAGACTCATATGATAGGTAAAGACATACACAGGCTGAAGGTGAAAGGTTGGGAACAATCATACCACTCACATGGCCTTCAGAAGCAAGCAGGAGTGGCCATACTCATATCAAATAAAATCAACTTCAAACCTAAGTTAATCAAAAGGGATAAAGAAGGCCACTATATACTGTGAAAAGGAACCATCCCCCATCAAGACATAACAATTATCAATTTGTATGCACCAAACAATGGTGCTGCAACATTCATAAAACAAACTCTCCTCAAGTTCAAGAGTCAAATAGACAACAACACAATAATTATGGGGGACTTTAATACACCGCTCTCGCCATTGGACAGATCCTCTAGACAAAAGCTGAACAAAGAAACTATAAAACTCAATAACGCAATCAATAACCTAGACTTAACCGACATATATAGAATATACAAATCATTATCAAGTGGATACACGTTCTTCTCAGCAACACATGGATCCTAATAAAAGATAGACCATATATTATGCCATAGGGCAACTCTTAGTAAATATAAAGGTTGAAGATATTACCATGCACCATATCTGATCATAATGGAATGAAACTGGAAATCAATGATAAAAGAAGGAAGGAAAAATCCTACATCACATGGAAAATGAACAATATGTTACTGAATGATCAATGGGTTACAGAAGACATAGAGAAGGAGATAAAAAAAAAAAATTCTTAGAGACAAATGACAATACAGACACAACATACCGGAATCTATGGGACACAATGAAAGCAGTTTTAAGAGGGAAATTCATTTCTTGGAGTTCTTTCCTCAAAAAAAGAAAAAAAAAAACAAATAAATGAACTCACACTACACCTCAAAAACCTATAATAGGAAGAGCAAAACAATAGCAAATATAGTAGAAGACAAGAAATAATAAAAATTAGAGCAGAAATCAATGAAATTGAAACAAAAAAACATTGAAAATATTGAAAAAAACTAAAAGTTGGTTCTTTGAAAAGATAAATAAGATCGACAGGCCCTTAGCCATGCTAAAGAAGAGAAGAAGAGAGAGAACTCAAATTACTAACATATGGGATGAAAAAGCCAATATCACAACAGACACTACAGAAATACATAAGATAATTAAAAAGTATTTTGAAAACCTATATTCCAATAAAATAGAAGATAATGAAGATATCGATAAATTTCTTAAGTCATACGATCTACCCAGATTGAGTCAGGAAGACACACACAATTTAAACAGACCAATAACAAAAGAAGAAATAGAAGAAGTCATCAAAGACTACCAACCAAAAAAAGCCCTGGACCAGTTGGGTATACAGTAGAGTTCTACAAAACCTTCAAAGAAGAATTAATACCAATACTTTTCAAGCTATTTCAAGAAATAGAAAAAGAAGTTCTTCCAAATTCATTCTATGAGGCCAACATCATCCTGATCCGTAACCAGACAAAGACACTTCAAAGAAATAAAACTACAGACCAATATCTCTAATGAACTTAGATGCAAAAATTCTCAATAAAATCCTGGCGAATCGAATACAAAATCATATCAAAAAAATTGGGCATCATGATCAAGTAGGATTCATCCTTGGAATGCAAGGCTGGTTCAATATATGGAAATCAATAAATGTAATCCACCACATCAATAGACTTAAAGACAACAACCATATGATCATCTCGATAGATGCAGAAAAACCATTCAACAAACTACAGCATCACTTTATGTTCAAAACACTAGAAAAACTAGGGATAACAGGAACTAACCTCAACATGGTAAAAGCTATATATGCTAAACCTCAGGCTAGCATCATCCTAAATGGAGAAAAACTGAAGGCATTCCCTCTAAAATCTGGAACAAGACAGGGATGCCCTCTATAACCATTTCTATTCAATTTAGTTCTTGAAATACTAGCCAGAGCAATTAGACAGACAAAAGAAATTAAAGGCATAAAAATAGGAAAAGAAGAACTTAAATTATCGCTATTTGCGGATGACATGATAATATATTTAACAGACACAAAAGGGTCTACAAAGAAACTGCTAGAGTTAATAAATGAATTCAGCAAAGTGGCAGGATATAAAATCAACACGCATAAATCAAAGGCATTCCTGTATATCAGCAACAAAACTTCTGAAATGGAAATGAGGAAAACCACTCCATTCACAATATCCTCAAAGAAAATAAGATACTTGGGAATCAACCTAACAAAAGAGGTGAAAGATTTATACAATGAAAAATACAGAACCCTAAAGAGAGAGATAGAAGAAGATCTTAGAAGATGGAAAAATGTACCCTGTTCATGGATAAGCAGAACTAACATCATCAAAATGGCAATATTACCCAAAGTTCTCTACAGGTTTAATGTGATGCCAATCAAAATCCCAATGGCATTTCTTGTAGAAATAGATGAAGCAATCATAAAATTCATATGGAAAAACAAAAGACCCAGAATAGCAAAAGCAATTCTAAGCAGGAAGTGTGAATCTGGAGGTATAGCTATACCAAGGTTCAAACTGTACTACAAAGCAATAGTAACAAAAACAGCATGGTACTGGTACCAAAACAGACACATGGACACGTGGACCAATGGTACAGAATAGAGGACACAGAAACCAATCCACAAAGGTACAACTTTCTTATATTTGATAAAGGGGCTAAAAGCATGCAATGGAGGAAGGATAGCATCTTCAACAAATGGTGCTGGGAAAATTGGAAATCCATATGCAACAAAATGAAACTGAATCCCTTTCTCTCGCCATGCACAAAAGTTAACTCAAAATGGATCAAGGACTTAGATATCAAATCAGAGACACTGCATCTGATAGAAGAAAAAGTTGGCTATGATCTACATACTGTGGGGTCGGGCTCCAAATTCCTTAATAGGACACCCATAGCCCAAGAGTTAATAACAAGAATAAACAAATGGGACTTACTTAAACTAAAAAGTTTTTTTTTTTTTTTCTCAGCAAGAGAAACAATAAGAGAGGTAAATAGAGAGCCTACATCACAGACACTTCACAGAGGAGGACATACAATCAATCAACAAGTACATGAAAAATGCTCACCATCTCTAGCAGTGAGAGAAATGCAAATCAAAACCACCCTAAGATACCATCTCACTCCAGTAAGATTGGCAGCCATTATGAAGTCAAACAACAATAAGTGTTGCTGAGGATGTGGGGAAAAGAGTACACTTGTACACTGCTGGTGGGACTGCAAATTGGTGAGGCCAATTTGGAAAGCAGTATGGAGATTCCTGGGAAAGCTGGGAATGGATCCACCATTTGACCCAGCTATCGCCCTTCTTGGACTATTCCCTGAGAATCTTAAAAGAGCGTACTATAGGGATACTGCCATATCAATTATCATAGTGGCACTATTCACAATAGCTAGACTGTGGAACCAACCTAGATGCCCTTCAATAGATGAATGGATAAAAAAAATGTGGCATCTATACACAATGGAGTATTACACAGCACTAAAAAATGACAAAATCATAGAATTTGCAGGGAAATGGATGGCATTTGAACAGATTATGCTAAGCGAAGCTAGCCAATCCTTAAAAAAAACAAATGCCAAATGTCTTCTTTCATATAAAGAGAGCTACTAAGAAGACAACAGGGAGGAAGAGCATGAGGAAAAGATTAACATTAAACAGAGATGAATGGGGGGAGAGAAAGGGAGAGAGAAGGGGAAGCATATGGAAATGGTAAGCGATCCTCAATGTTACACAAAATTACATATAAGAAGTTAAGAGGGGAAAGGGGGGGGGAAACAAGGGAGAGAAAACAACAGCAGATGAGGTAGAGAGGGAAGATGAGAGGGGAGGGGAGGGGGGATAGTAGGGGATAGGAAAGGCAGCAGAATACAACAGTCACTAATATGGCATTAGGTAAAAATTGTGAATGTGTAACTGATGTGAATCTGCAATTTGTATTTGGGGTAAAAATGGGAGTTCATAACTCACTTGAATCAAATGTATAAAAGTTGATATGTCATTAGCTTTGTAATGTTTTGAACAACCAATTAAAAAAAAAACATTAGCTGTATCCCTAATACTAGCACTAATGTTACCCAAAATTTAGGCCTAATGTGAGCCCCAACCCTAGCTTTAAACAAAACTCTAAACCTAAAGTAAGTCCTAAACCTTATCCTAAACCTAACCCTAACTTTAATCCTTGCACTATCCCTAAACCTAACACTAATCCCAACAATAACACTAACCATAACCCTAGCCCTAACTCTAACTCTGACCTTATCCATTACCCTAACCCTAACCCTAATCCTAACCCTAATGCTACCCTTGGCCTAATCCTAACACATTCACTAACCCTAACCTATCCATTACACTAAACATAACCCTAACCCTAACCAAACACTAAACCTAGATGTAACACTAACCCTAAAACTGGTCCTAATTGTAAACCTAGTTTTAACATTAGCTGTAGCCCTAAAGCTAACAAAAAAATGTAGCCTAGACCTAGTCCAAGCTCTAACCCTAGCGTTAACCCGAATCCTAAATCTAACCCTACCCATAACCTTAACCCTAACTCTAGCCCTAACACTAGTGCTAATCTTATCCCTTACCCTAAGCCAAACTATAACCCTAAAGCTACCCTTCTCCTAAACATAATCCTTAGCTGAACCCAAAACCTAACTTTATTACTAGTCCTAACCCTAATCCTCAATCTAGCTCTATCACTATCCCAAACCCTAACACTAACCCTGACGCTTATTCTGACCCTAACACTAATCATAGGTCTAAACCTGACCCTAACCCTAAGCAGACCCCTAACATTGGCCATACCTGTATCCCTATAACTAAACCTTACACTACACTAGACCTAGACCTACACTTAATCTATTATCGAGTGATAACTCTAGGCCTAGCCCTAAACAAAAACTTCGTCCTACCCCTCATAATTACCCTTAAACTAACCCAAACACTAACCATACCCCTAGAACAAACCCTAGTCCTAATGCTGGCCTTAACAATAAACCTAAACCTAAACCGAACACTGACCCTTACCCTAACACAAACCCTAGCTCTAAACCTTATCCTAACAAAACACATAACCCTAACGCTAGATGTAACCATATCACTAACCCTGAGACTAGCCATCACCATAGGCCAAAATCTACCTCTTACTCTATCCATTACCCTAACCCTAACCATAACCCTAATGCTAAACCTAGCCCTAACCTTCACACTGACTCTAACCCTAATCCTCATCCTAGTTCATACCCTACCTCAGTCCCTAACCCTTAAACTTAACCTAGGCCTAACACTAACCCATGGACTAAACCTAAACCTAACTTAAACCCTAGCCCTAATACTAACCTTAACCATATCCCTAATCCTAGCTCTAAGCCTACATATTACCCTAACTCTAACCCTAAACATTATGATAAACCTAGCCCTAACCCTAGCACTAAACACACCCATTACACTAACCCTAACCCTAACCCTGATGATAATGCTAGCCCTTACCCTAAATCTAACCTATCCCTAACCCTAGACATATCCATAAACCTAATCCTTGCCATAGAACTAATCATTGTTCAAACCCTAACCATTACACTAAACCTAACACTATACGTATCCCTAACCATAAACTTAAGCCTAAACCTAACCCTAACCCTAACCCTAATATGACATCAAACCCTATACAATACCCTAAACCTAATGATAACCCTAGCCCTAATCTTAACACTAAAGTTGAACCTAACCCTAACTATAACCTAGACCTAAACCTAAACCTAACCCTAGCCCTAGTGCTAACCATAGATCAAACGCTAAACCATACCCTAAACCTAAACCTAAACCTAATCCTATGCCTAAACCTAAATCTAGCCCTAATAAAAACCATAACCCTAGCCTTAAAACTATCCCTTACCCTAAGCACAACCATAACCCCAGGCCTATCCCCATCCCATTTGCTATCTCTAACCCTATCAATTACACTATACATAACATGAACCCTAAACCCAAACCTATCATTACCCTACCCAAACCCTAATGCTAATTCAAGTCTAAACCTAAACCTGAACCTAAACAAAACCTGAAACCTAATTCTAACCCTAATAATAACCCTCGCTCTATACCTGAACCTTATCCTAACCCGAACCTTTACACTAGACCTAGCAATAAATCTAACCCTAAATCTATGCCTAATGTAAGCCTAGACCTAACACTAACCCTAGCCCTAATTCTTGTCATAACCATAAAACAAACCCTAGCCCTCATCCTAGCCCTAAACGTAGCCTTATTACTAAATCAATCCATAACCCTAGTCCTAACCGAAATTCTAACATATGACCTAGCCCTAAAACTAGCTTTAACCCCATCCCTTCCCCTAATCCTAACCTTATCCCTAAACCTAAACCTAAGCCTAAACTAGGCCTAAATCTAATACAAACACTAGACCTAATCCTAGCCTTAATTTAGCCCTAAACCTAACCTAACTCTAGCCCTAAGATTAACTCTCGACCTAGCCTTATTTCAAGTTCTAACCCTATCCTTTACAATAAACCTATCACTTGCCTTTGCATTAGCCCTAACCCTAGCTCTAGCTCTAATCCTATATCAAACCCTAACTCTAAATCAAACCCTAACCCTAAGCTAAAACTCTCACTAACACAAGCTGTAACACTAATGCTAGTCTTAAAACTAGCCATAACCTAGCCCTAGAAATACAAATCAACCTAGCCATAGCCCTAACCCTAACCTTTAACACAAACCAAAACCTAAGCCTACACCTATCCCTAAACCTAGCTCTCATTCGAGTCCTATCCCTAACCCTAAAACAAACCCTTACCCTGACTCTGACCCTAACACTAACCTTAGCTCTAAATATCACTCAAAACCTAAACCTAAACCTAACCCTAGATCTAGCCCTAACCCTAACCCTAAAAGAAGTTCTAATCAAAACCCTAGTTCTTACATTGGCTGTAGCCCTAAACCTTACCTTAACTTAACCCAAAACCTATCCGTAATCAGAGTGGTAACACTACCTTTAAACCTAACCATAACCCTAAATCTAGCCCTAACCCTTATTATAACCTAACACAAACCCTACCAGTAACCTCTGATATAACCCAAAATGTAACCCTAAACCTAGCCTTAATCCTAACCATAAACCTAGACCTAACCCGAGCTGTAACCCTATCCATAACCCCAATCCTAATCCTAATCCTAGTGCTAACCCTAGGATAACCCTAAACCTATTTCTAACCCTAAACTTATACATTGTCCTAAACCTAACCTGAACCCTAAACCTAATCATACCCATTAACCTTATCCTAACCCTAATGATGTTAACCATAAAACTATCTCTAACCAAAACCATAGACCTAACATTAGCCGCAGCCCTAATGAAGCCCTAATCCTAAAAAAAAACTCTAGCCCTAATCCTAGCCCTAATTTTAGCCTTAATCCTAAACCTAACACTAACCATAAACCTAATTTTAACCCTCGCCCTAGTTCTAAGCTGGCTATAACATCATACCTAACCATATCCATAACCATAACCATACACCTAGGCTCAGCCTTAATACTCTAATACTTAATAACTAGCTCTAATTCTAGCGCTAATTAAGCCCTATGTCTAACCCTAAATCTAATCCTTACACTAACTCTAACTCTCATCATAGCCCTATCCCTAGTTCTAACCCTATCCCTTATCATAACTCAAATCCTAGCCCTAACACTAGCCCTACATTTCGCTGTAGCCCTAAACATAGATATAAACCTAACTCTAAATCTAACCCTAACCCTAAGCCTAAACCACACCGTAGCACTAGCTGTAACCCTAACAGTAATTTGAAAATTAGCCACAACCCAAGCCCTAGCTCTCAAGCAAAACTGAGCCATTTCACTGACACTAAACCTTAACCCAAAGCAAACCCTAACACTACAGCTAGCCCTAACTCTAGACATAATTCGAATCCTAACCATAACCCTAGAAATAATACTAACACTGACTCTGACCTTAACACTTACCCTAGTTCTAACATCACCCTATCCCTAAACCTAATCCTCACACTTGGCCTCGCCCTAAACTAAAACTAAAACTAGCCCTAATCGTAATGCCAGTTCTTAAATTAGCCACAGTCCTAAACCTAACACAAAACCTAACCCTAATCCAAGGCCTAACCCTAGGTTTAACCCTAATCCTAACCCTCGCCCTAACCTTAACCCTATCACTAGTCCTAATTGAAGTTCTAACTCTATTTCTTACACTTAGTCAAACCCTCACCCGATTGCTACCCTAATCCTAACCCTAATTCTATGCCTACCCCAAACCCTAACTCTATTACTAGTCCTAATCCTAACACTCATTCTAGCTCTAAACTTAACCCAAAACCTAACTCTAACCCTGAGCCTTATTCTGACCCTAACACTAAACCTAGGTTCAAACCTGACCCTAACCCTTACCCGAAAACTAACACTAGCCCTACCAGTAACCCTAAAACTAAACCTAACAATAACACTAGCCTAGATCTAAACCCAATCCTAAATATAGTCATAACCCTAGCCTTAGCCCTAACAATAACCCTTAACTTAAACCAAACACTGTCTCTACCCCTAGACCTAACCTTAGTCCTCATTCTGGACCTAAGCCTAAACCTAATCCTAACCTGAACCCTGATATTTACCCTAACAAAAACCCTAGCTCTAAACCTGATTCTATGCCAAAAAGTAACCCTAACACTAGATGAACTCTAAATATAGCCATAACCATAACTCTAGCTCTTACATTACCCATATACCTAACAGTAGCCCTTAACCTCACACAAAACCCAGCCCTAATTACAGCCTTAAGCCTAACCCTATGCATAACTATAAACCTAAACTTATCAGTAACTTTAACCCTAAACCTCGTTCTAGCCCTAACCCTAGCTCAAACACTAAACCTTACCATAAAGTAACCCAAGACCAAACCCTAAACCTCATCCAAATTCTAACCTAATCCTAACTCTAACCATAACCCAAACCCTAGCTCTAATTGTATCCATCATACTAACAATAACCCTAAAAGTAATGCTACCCTAGCCCTTAACCTAACCGTAAACCTAACCTAGCCCAGACTGTAAACCTAACCCTTAACCTAGCCCTAAACCTAGCTCACCCCTAATCCTTACACTTTATCTAACCCTAACACTAACACAAGGTCACACCCTAAACCTAAACCCAGCCCTAATCCTAACCTTAACACAAGCCCTAACCCTAGCTTGAACACTACCCATTACTCTAACCCGAAATTTAACCCTAATGATAACACTAGTCCTAAAGTTAAACCTACCCTAACCCTAAACATAAACCTAACCCTAGAAATAACAGTGAACCTAACCTAAACCTAACCCTAAACCTAAGCTAGCTCAAATGCTAACCCTATTCCTAAACCTAAACCTAACGCTAACATTAACCTAGAACTAACATTAACATGACATCTAAACCTATTACCCGAACCCTAAAGATAACCCTAACCCTAACCATTACACTAAATATGACCATAACCCTAGACCAAACCATGAATTAATTTTAGCCATAGCAAAATTCCTAGCTCAAACCCTAAACCATACCCTACACCTAATCCTAAATGTAACCCTCGCCCTAACCCTGATCGTAACGCTAACTCTACCCTAATTTCAACCATTATCCTCACCCTAACCCTAGGTCTAAACCTATAAATTACCCTAACAATAACTATAACACTAATGCTAACCCTAGGCCTAACCCTAAACCTATCGCAACCCCTAACCCTATCCATTACCTTAAACCGAACCTAACCCTAAACCTAACACTATCCATTACCCTAACCCTAATTCTAACCTTAATGCTAATTTGAGCCTTTACACTAAAACTTAAGGTAACCCAAACACAAAGCCTGACCCTGACCTTAATAATCCCCAGATCTTAATCTGACCCTTACCCTGAACCTAACACTTTAATTTGACCTTGCCATAAACCTAATCCTAAAAATATCAGTAACTATAAACCTAGACCTGACATTAGTCCTAGCCTTAATTTTTACCCTGAACCTAACACAAAACCTAGCCCTTATCCTAGCCTAAAATCTAGCCTTAATCCTAAACCTAACAATAACCCTAGAACTAACCATAAAGCTAATCATAAAACTAGTCCTAAACCTAATCATAGCATAAAACAAGACCGAGCAACAGGCCTAACACAAACCTTAACTTAAACCAAAACTTAGCACTACACCTAGATCTAACCCTAGCCCTAATTCAAGTCCTATTCATAATCTTAAAATTAACCCTTTACCTGACTTATATCCTAATACTCATCTAGTTCAAAACACCACCCTAACCCTAAACCTACCATAATCATATTCCTAGACTTAACCCTAAAACTAGCCCTAAACCTAGCTCAAAACCTAAACTTTATGCTAAACATAACCCTAACCCTAAGTGGAACCTGATATTAGCCCTACCACTAATCCTAGCCCTGAATCTAAAATGAACACTATCCCTCATCCTAATCCTGAACCTAGCCTTAATCATAACCCTATCTCCAACCCTAGCCCTAACCCTAACTCTAACCCTCACCCTATGTCTAAACCTAGCTATAGCACCATTCTTTATCATAAAGTTAAACCTAACCCCAACCCTATTGCTAGGCCTTAGCTAAACACTAACCATAGCCCTAATCCTAGCCCTAATTAAACCCTATCCCAAACCCTAAATCAAATTTTAGCCCTATCCCCTAATTCTAAATCTCACAATAGCCCTAACCCTAATGCTAATCTTAAAACTAGCCCTAACTCTAGCCCTAGCCCAAAAACAAAACTGAACAATAGCCCTATCCCTAAACCTTAACCTAAAACAAAACTTTACCTTAATCCTAGCCCTAATTTGAGTTTTAATCCAAACACTAAAAGTAACCCTGACCCTGACTCTGACCATAACACTAACCCTAGCTGTGAACAGGTACCTAATCCTAAACCTAAATCTAAGACTAGACATAGCCCTAACTCTAACCCCAAATTTAGCCCTAAACATAACTCTGGTACTTATATTAGCCATAACCCTAACTCTCGCACTAACTTAACACAAAACCTAGCCCTAATCCGAGCTGTAACCCAAGTTTTAACACTAATCCTAACCCTAACCCTAGCCCTAATCATAAACATAACCCTAGCCCTAACCCTAGCTCTAACCCTATCCATTGCCATAAACAGAACACTAACTCTAATGCTAAACCTAGTCCTAAACCTAACCCTATCCCTAATCCTAACCCATTTCATTACCCTAACCGAAACCTAGACTCTAAACCTCACCCTATCATTAACCTAGCACTAACCCTAACGCTAATTTGAGCCCTAACTTTTAAACATAACCTATCCCAAACCCTAACCCAGACCCTGACTGTAAAAATAGTTCTAGCTCTAAACCTGACCCTAACCCTAAAACTAACCCTTACACAACATGTAGCTATAAACCTAACACTAAAACTATCTTTAACTATAACCCAATACCTCATATTAGCCCAAGCCCTAATCCTAGTCCTAAACCTAAAACAAACCCTAGCCCTCATCCTAGCATTAAACCAAGCCCTAATCATAACCCTAACCTTAACCATAGCCCTAACCTAATTCTAACCCTCACCCTCTGACTAAACTTAGTTATAACATCATCCCTTACACTAAACTTAATCCTAACCCTAACACTAACACTAGACCTAAGCTGAACACTAACCCTAGCCTTAATCCTAGCCCTAATTCTAACCATATCCCTTAACTAAACCCTAAACATAGCCATAAACCTAGCCATAACACTTGCCTAATTCTTTTTTTTTTAATTTTTTATTATTGGCTGTTCAAAACATTACATAGTTCTTGATATATCATATTTCACCACACTTTGATTCAAGTGGGTTATGAGCTCCCATTTTTACCCCATATACAGATTGCAGAATCACATCAGTTACACATCAATTGATTTACATATTGCCATACCAGTGTCTGTTGTGTTCTGCTGCCTTTCCTATCCTCTACTATCCCTCTCCCCTCCCCTCCGCTCTTCTCTCTCTGCCCCCTCTACTGACATTCATTTGTCCCCCTTGTATTATTTTTCCCTTACCCCTCACTTCTTCTTGTATGTACTTTTGTATAACTCTGAGGGTCTCCTTCCATTTCCATGCAATTTCCCTTCTCTCTCCCTTTCCCTCCCACCTCTCATCCCTGTTTAATGTTAATATTCTTCTCATGCTCTTCGACCCTACTCTGTTCTTAGTTACTCTCCTTATATCAAAGAAGACATTTGGCATTTGTTTTTTAGGGATTGGCTAGCTTCACTTAGCATAATCTGCTCTAGTGCCATCCATTTCCCTGTAAATTCTATGATTTTGTCATTTTTAATGCAGAGTAATACTCCATTGTGTATAAATGCCACATTTTTTTTATCCATTCATCTATTGAAGGGCATCTAGGTTGGTTCCACAGTGTAGCTATTGTGAATTGTGCTGCTATGAACATCGATGTAGCAGTGTCCCTGTAGCATGCTCTTTTTAGGTCTTTAGGGAATAGACCGAGAAGGGGAATAGCTGGGTCAAATGGTGGCTCCATTCCCAGCTTTCCAAGAAATCTCCATACTGCTTTCCAAATTGGCTGCACCAATTTGCAGTCCCACCAGCAATGTACAAGTGTACCCTTTTCCCCACATCCTCGCCAGCACTTGTTGTTGTTTGACTTCATAATGGCTGCCAATCTAACTGGAGTGAGATGGTATCTTAGGGTGGTTTTGATTTGCATTTCTCTGACTGCTAGAGATGGTGAGCATTTTTTCATGTACTTGTTGATTGATTGTATGTCCTCCTCTGAGAAGTGTCTGTTCAGGTCCTTGGCCCATTTGTTGATTGGGTTGTTTGTTCTCTTATTGTCTAATTTTTTGAGTTCTTTGTATACTCTGGATATTAGGGCTCTATCTGAAGTGTGAGGAGTAAAGATTTGTTCCGAGGATGTAGGCTCTCTATTTACCTCTCTTATTGTTTCTTTTGCTGAGAAAAAACTTTTTAGTTTGAGTAAGTCCCATTTGTTGATTCTAGTTATTAACTTTTGTGCTATGGGTGTCCTATTGAGGAATTTGGAGCCCGACCCCACAGTATGTAGATCGTAGCCAACATTTTCTTCTATCAGACAGCGTGTCTCTGACTTGATATCAAGCTCCTTGATCCATTTTGAATTAACTTTTGTGCATGGCGAGAGAAAGGGATTCAGTTTCATTTTGTTACATATGGATTTCCAGTTTTCCCAGCACCATTTGTTGAAGATGCTATCCTTCCTCCATTGCATGCTTTTAGCCCCTTTATCAAATATAAGAAAGTTGTACTTTTGTGGATTGGTTTCTGTGTCCTCTATTCTGTACCATTGGTCCACCCACCTGTTTTGGTACCGGTACCATGCTGTTTTTGTTACTATTGCTCTGTAGTGTAGTTTGAAGTCTGGTATCCCTATACCGCCTGATTCACACTTCCTTCTTAGCATTGTTTTTGCTATTCTGGGTCTTTTATTTTTCCATATGAATTTCATGATTGCCTTCTCTATTTCTACAAGAAATGCCGCTGGGATTTTGATTGGCATTGCATTAAACCTATAGAGAACTTTTGGTAATATCGCCATTTTGATGATGTTAGTTCTGCCTATCCATGAACAGCGTATATTTTTCCATCTTCTAAGATCTTCTTCTATTTCTCACTTTAGGGTTCTGTAGTTTTCATTGTATAAGTCTTTCACCTCTTTTGTTAGGTTGATTCCAAAGTATTTTTTTTTTGAAGATATTGTGAATGGAGTGGTTGTCCTCATTTCCATTTCAGAGGATTTGTCGCTGATATACAGGAATGCCTTTGATTTATGCGTGTTGATTTTATATCCTGCCACTTTGCTGAATTCATTTATTAGCTCTAATAGTTTCTTTGTAGACCCTTTTGGGTCTGCTAGGTATAGAATCATGTCATCTGCAAATAGTAATAATTTAAGTTCTTCTTTTCCTATTTTGATGCCTTTAATTTCTTTCGTCTGTCTAATTGCTCTGGCCAGTGTTTCGAGAACTATGTTGAACAGAAGTGGTGAGAGAGGGCATCCCTGTCTTGTTCCAGATTTTAGAGGGAATGCCTTCAATTTTTCTCCATTCAGAATGATGCTAGCCTGAGGCTTAGCATAGATTGCTTTTACAATATTGAGGTATGTTCCTGTTATCCCTAGTTTTTCTAGAGTTTTGAACATAAAGGGATGCTGTACTTTGTCGAATGCTTTTTCCGCATCTATCGAGATGATCATATGGTTCTTATTTTTAAGTCTATTGATGTGGTGAATAACATTTATTGATTTCCGTATATTGAACCAGCCTTGCATCCCAGGGATGAATCCTACTTGATCATGGTGCACAATTTTTTGATATGTTTTTGTATCCGATTCACCAGAATTTTATTGAGGATTTTTGCATCTATGTTCATTAGAGATATTGGTCTGTAGTTTTCTTTCTTTGAAGTGTCTTTGTCTGGTTTAGGTATCAGGGTGATGTTGGCCTCGTAGAATGAATTTGGAAGTTCTCCCTCTTTTTCTATTTCCTGAAGTAGCTTGAAAAGTATTGGTATTAGTTCCTCTTTAAAGTTCTTGTAAAACTCTGCTGTATATCCATCCAGTCCTGGGCTTTTCTTAGTTGGTAGTCTTTTGATGGTTTCTTCTATTTCCTCAATTGATATTCGTCTGTTTAGGTTGTCTATATCCTCCTGACTCAATCTGGGCAGATCATATGACTTAAGAAATTTATCGATCCCTTCACTATCTTCTAATTTATTGGAATATAAGGATTCAAAATAATTTTTGATTATCTTCTGTATATCTGAAGTGTCTGTTGTGATATTGTCTTTTTCATCCCGTATGCTGGTAATTTGAGTTCTCTCTCTTCTTCTCTTCGCTAGCATGGCTAAGGGTCTGTCAATTTTGTTTATTTTTTCAAAGAACCAACTTTTAGTTTTGTCAATTTTTTCAATTGTTTCTTTTGTTTCGATTTCATTAATTTTAGCTCTGATTTTAATTATTTATTGCCTTCTACTTCTTTGGCTGTTGTTTTGCTCTTCTTTTTCTAGGATTTTGAGATGACATATGAGATCATTTATTTGTTGTTTTTTTCTTTTTTTAAGGAATGAACTCCAAGCAATGAATTTTCCTCTTAGAACTGCTTTCAATGTGTCCCATAGATTCCGATATGTTGTGTCTGTGTTTTCATTTCTAAGAATTTTTTAATTTCCTCCTTGATGTCTTCTATAACCCATTGATCATTCAGTAACCTATTGTTCATTCTCCAAGTGATGTATTCTTTTACCTTCCTTCTTTTATCGTTGATTTTCAGTTTCATTCCATTATGATCAGATAGGATGCATGGTATTATCTCTACTCCTTTATATTGTCTAAGAGTTTCCCTGTGACATAATATATGATCTATTTTTGAGAAGGATCCATGTGCTGCTGAGAAAAAAGTGTAACTGCTTGATGTTGGGTAGTATATTCTATATATGTCAATTAAGTCTAGGTTATTAATTGTGTTATTGAGTTCTATAGTTTCCTTATTCAACTTTTGTTTGGAAGATCTGTCCAGTGGCGAGAGAGGTGTGTTGAAGTCTCCCATGATTATTGTATGGTGGTCTATTAGACTCTTGAACTTGAGAAGAGTTTGTTTGATGAACATAGCTGCACCATTGTTTGGGGCATATATATTTATGATTGTTATGTCTTGTTGGTGTATGGTTCCCTTAAGCAGTATGTAGTGTCCCTCTTTATCCCTTTTGATTAACTTTGGCTTGAAATCTATTTTATTTGATATGAGTATGGACACTCCTGCTTGTTTCCGAAGTCCATATGAGTGATATGATTTTTCCCAACCTTTCACCTTCATCCTATGTATGTCTTTTCCTATCAAATGCGTCTCCTGTAGGCAGCATATTGTTGGGTCTTGTTTTGTGATCCATTCTACTAGCCTGTGTATCTTGATTGGTGAGTTTAAGCCATTAACATTTAGGGTTATTATTGAGATGTGGGTTGTTCTTCCAGCCATATTTGTTTATTTCTGTTACTAAACATGGTTTCTTTTCCTCTTTGATTATTTTCCCCCCCTTTACTGTCCTACCTCCCACTGTTGGTTTTCATTTTTTTTTCCATTTCCTCTTCCTGTAATGCTTTGGCGAGGATGTTTTGAAGAGATTGTTTTCTAGCTGCAAATTCTTTTAACTTTTGTTTATCGTGGAAGGTTTTAATTTCATCTTCCATCCTGAAGCTTAATTTCGCTGGAAACACATTTCTTGGTTGGAACCCATTTTCTTTCAGTGTTTGAAATATGTTATTCCAGGATATTCTAGCTTTCAGAGTCTGTGTTGAAAGATCAGCTGTTATCCTGATTGGCTTACCCCTAAATGTGATCTGCTTCTTTTCTCTTGTAGCTTTTAAAATTCTCTCCTTATTCTGTATGTTGGGCATCTTCATTATAATGTGTCTAGGTGTGGGTCTCTTATGATTTTGCACATTCGGCGTTCTGTAGGCTTCTAGGATTTGGGATTCTGTCTCATTCTTCAAGTCTGGGAAGTTTTCTCGTATTATTTCATTGAATAGATTGCTCATTCCTTTGGTTTGAAACTCTGTCCCTTCCTGTATCCCAATGACTCTTAAATTTGGTCTCTTGATGTTATCCCATATTTCTTGGATGTTCTGCTCATGGTTTCTTAACAGTCTTGCTGAGCTGTCTATGTTCTTTTCAAGTTGAAATACTTTATCTTCATTGTCTGATGTTCTATCTTCTAAGTGTTCTACTCTGCTGGTAGTATTCTCAATTGAGTTTTTAAGTTGGTTTATTGCTTCCTGCATTTCTAGGATTTCTGTTTGTTTGTTTTTTATAACCTCTATCTCCCTGTATAGTTGATCTTTTGCTTCTTGGGTTTGTTTATGTAATTCATTGTTGAAGTGTTCTTTCATTGTCTGATTTTGCTGTCTGATGTCTTCCTTGAGACTCCAGATCATCTGAAGGATGTATATCCCGAATTCTTTATCTGACATTCCATCTGCTGCAGCTATTACTTCTTCTAACGTTGAGTTGACCTGCATTGCTTGTGGTCCTTTCTCTCCTTGTCTCTTCATACTGTTCGCGTTCCTTTCTACTTGGTGAAACTGTTGTGCTATTGAATTTTCCCCCTATATATTTATATTGGTCTTGTATAATTGCAAAGTCTCCCTTACAGGCGCGGGCAGCGGCTCTGCCCCTCCTCCAATTGGGGCAATGTGCCTACCATGCCGGCAGGCCGCTGGGCCTGCTCTGCCGGTCGGTAGCAGGTCCGCCGACCTTGCAGGCGCGGGGGGCGGCTCTGTCCCTCTGCGGGCCACTAGGCTTGTTCTGTCGGTGGTTCGTAGTGCTGCCTACTTTGCAGGCGCAGGCAGCGTCACTGCCCCTCTGCAGGCCTCTGGGGCTGTTCTGCCAGTGGGTCGCAGGTCTGCCTACCTTGCAGGCGTGGGGGGGTGGCTCTACCCTTCCTCAGGCCACTGGGCCTGTTCTGTCTGTAGGTTGCAGGTTTGGCCTGTTCTGATGGTGGTCACAGTTCTGTCTACCTTGCAGGCATGGGGGGCGGGGTGGCTCTGCCTCTCAGCAGGCCCCTGCTCCTCTTCTGCCAGTGGGTCGCAGGCCCGCCTACCTTGCAGGAGTGATTGGAAGCTCTGCCCCTCCGTGGGCCACTGGGCCTTTTCTGTTGGTGGTCACAGTTCCGCCTACCTGGCAGGCGCGGGGGGTGGGGGGCGGCTCTGCCCCTCAGCAGGCCGCTGGGCCTGCTCTGTGGGTGGTCACAGTTCCCTCTACCTTGCCGGTGCAGGGGGAGGGGGCAGCTCTCACACTTGCCTAATTCTTATTTCTAGTTGTAACCCAAGATCTAACTCTAACTCTAACTCTAACACTAACCCTAAGCCTAAGCCTAACATTAATACTAGCACTAACGCTAACACTAATCATGAAACTAGCCCTAATCCTAACCCTAGCAGTAAAACAAAACCGAGTAATAGCCGTAACACTAAACGTTAACTTGAACCAAATCCTAATACTACACCTAGACCTAACCCTAGCCCTAATTTGAGTCCTAACCTTAACCTGAATACTAACACTGACTCTGACTCATATCCTAACATCCACCCTTGCTCTAAACACCACGCTAACCTTAAACCAAATCCTTAGAGTAACCCTAGCCTTTTGAGTAATCCTAACCCTAACTCTAAATCTAACTCTGACCCTGACTATTAACCTAAAACTAACACTCGCTCTAAATATCACCCTAACCTTAAACCTAATCCTACACAAGAGGTTTAACCCCTAACCATAACCCCAAATTCATCCTAATTGTAACCCTAGTTCTTACATTAGCCGTTGCCTATCCCTAATCCTAACAGAATACTAGTCCTAATCTGAGTCCTAAACCTAGCTTAACCTAACCCTTGTTCTATTCCCAGACCTAACCCTAGTTCTAAACCTATCCCTTACCCTAAGCCAAACCCTAACCCTAATGCTAACCCTAATCCTTAACATAACAAAATCCCTAATCCTATTACTAGTCCTAACACTAGCACTCATTCTAGCTCTAACCATAACCCAAAACCTAACCCTAACCCTGACCCTTATTCTGACCCTAAAGCTAATCGTAGGTCTAAACCTGAACCTAACCCTGAACTGAACCCTAACAGTAGCCCGTCTGATGACCTTATACCTAAACCTAACCCTAAAACTA
Source organism: Marmota flaviventris (assembly GCF_047511675.1). Classification (NCBI taxonomy): domain Eukaryota; kingdom Metazoa; phylum Chordata; class Mammalia; order Rodentia; family Sciuridae; genus Marmota; species Marmota flaviventris. The sequence continues at coordinate 75,028 of NW_027287769.1, read as the reverse complement.
GCCCTAGACTTAAACCTAATCATAAATCTAGCCATTACTCGAACCCTAGACCTAAAGAAAAACCTAGACATAGCCCTAACAATAACCTTAGCCTAAGTCAAACACTAACTCTTCCCCTAGACCTAATTCTGGCTTTAATTCTAACCATAACACTAACCAGAACACTGACCCTGACACTAACAGTAACCCTAGCTCCTAACACAACCCCAAAACGAAACCTAACCTTAAAAATATACCTAGCCCTAATATTAACCCTAAAACTAGCCTGAACCTTAACAAGTTCTTACATTAGCAGTAGCCCTAACCTATTGCAAAACCTAGCCCTAACCCAAGGTCTACCCTAGCTTTAACTCTAAATCTAATCCTAATCCTAACGATAGCCCTAACCCTAAGCCTAAGCCTCAGCCTAGATGTAATCCTTAGCATAATCCTAGCCCAAACCCTAACTCTAACCTAACAATTACTCTAATGATAACCCAAAACCTTATGCTAACCCTAGGCCAAATCCTCCAAATATACCTAACCTTAACCCTATAAATTTACCTACACATAACCTGAACTCTAAACCTATCAATACACTATCCTTAACAATAATGCTAATCTGAGGCCTAAACCTAAGAATTAACCTAACAAAAACCCTAAACCTGACCCTAACTGTAATTATACCCTAGCTCTAAACTTGATCCTAACCCTAACCCTAACCCTTAAAATAGACCTAGCTATAAACCTAACCCTAAACTATCTCTAACTGTAACCCTAGACCTGACATTTGCCCTAGCTCTAATCCTACTCCTAACCCTAACACAAACCTTACCCCATATCCTAGACATAAACTTCACCTTAATCATAAACCGAACACTTACCCTAATTATAAACCTCACCCTAGCCATAAAACTAGCTGTAATCCCAACCCTTACCCTAAACCTAAACCTAACCCTAACCCTAACATTAACCCTAACCTTAACCTTACCCAAAACCTAGCCTTAATCTGAGTCCTAAATCTAGCTTTAACCCTAAAAATAAACCTAACCCTAACCTAAACAAAAGCCCTAATCCTATACATATTCATAGCCCTAATCTTAGGTCTAACCCTATCCATTACCATACTGATAACCCTAACCCTTATGCTAAACATTAGTTCAAACCTTAACCCTATCCATTACACTAAACCACATCTAAACCCTAAACCTAACACTGTCATTAACCCCACCCTAAACCTAATGCTTATTCAAGCCCTAAACCTTACCCCTAACATAAACCAAACCCTAAACTTGAACCTGGCCCTAATAATAACCCCAGATCTAAACATAACCCTTACCCTAAACCTAACCATTACAGTGGACCAAGCCATAGACATAACACTGAATCTATTCCTAACTGTAACCCTAGATGTGGCATTAGCCTTAGCCCTAACACTAGCCCTAATCCTAATACAAACACTAGCCTTCATTCTAGCCCTAAGACTAGCCTTAATCATAACCCTAACCCTAACCCTAGCCCTAACCCTAATATAACCCTCACCCTAGCCCAAAAAGTAGCTATATGCCACTTCCTTACCCTACATATAACCCTAACTATAACCCTAACCTGAGGTCTAAACCTAACACTAAACCTAGCCCTAATTTAGCCCTATCCCTAAACATAACCCTAGCGTTAGCCCTATGATTAACTCTAACTCTCACATTAGCCTATCACTAATTCTAACCCTATCCCTTACCATAACCCTAATCCTAACCCTAAACCTAATCCTAACCCTTGCCCTATCCTTAGTCCTAGCCCTAACCATAGATCAAATCCTAACTCCAAATCTAACCATAACCCAAAGCCTAAGCCTAACCATTATAAATACATTTATATGTATTTATAATGTAGATTCTATGTCTACAGATGTTGGCTTCAATTATTATTTAGAATATAGTCATTAATTTCAAAAAGTCATACCATTTCTGGTGGTGTATAGAGAACTGATGATCAGGGGTAGGATGCTATGTTAAGGTGGAAAGGAGTGAGGGTATGAGATTAATCTATTTTAGTAAATTGGAGGAAAACTGTATAGAGTAGACATGTGTAATTTATGGAATAATGTATAAATTCAAATTTCTTATCAGTATTCATAAAACTACCCTATGTATAAATAGTAAAAGTTTGGAGGTTGGAAGTGGGATAGAGGGAGGAAGAAAAAAGAAGAAAAAAATCAAGAATGAAAGAGAGGGAGAATGAAAATAATATAAAATAAAGGGGGGTGAGGTGGGCCTATGCAATTCCTCTATATTAAACAATTCTAGTGATTCAGTTCTTAAAGTACAATTTCATACAAAGTTCTTGGTTTCACATATGTTGAGATTGTGAGGGCCAGAGGGGGAAGGGTAGAGGAGTGTGGTAAGCCATTGTTATAGATCGTGGCCGCCATTAGAAGATGGCGCCGGCTTCCACTGAGGCCTGAGGTAAACAACTCCTTTTATGGAGAGTTGGTGCGTAATCCCTTATCACCCTATGAGAAAGATCCACGTGGCGGCTTAAGATTGGTATGCGGGAGGCTTTATTATGCTATGCTTGGTTGCTCGGTGGGGGGGGTCACTAGAAGATTATACATGAATCAAGGCCTGAATAAACTGCTGAAAGAAGAATCCTGTGTCGTGTTTTCCTTTGCCTGCGAGGGGTCGCGAAAATTGGTGGCCCGGACGGGGAATTATATTCCTCAAACCCAGGATCCAGAACTTTCAGCAGTCAGGGTGGTGCACCGGTAAGTTCCCAGGTAAAGTGGGAATCCGCAAGCTAATAGCGGGACGCTCCCCTGTAAAAGGAAGAGAGCGGGAAATTCATAAAAAGGGACGCTCTCCTGTAAAAGGAAGAGAGCGGGGATTTTTGTACTTTCACTTTCTTTATAGTTCTAAAAACATTATGGGCGCTACTTCTTCAAGCCCAATTTTGTTGGCCCTAGATGGGTTGCTACGTTCAAAAGACTTAAAGTAAAGCAGAGCACTTTGCAGATGTTTTTGAGAGAAGCTGCCAAGGCCGTGGCCGCAGTCTGGGCATGAGAATGGTGGTGGTGGCGGCAAACAGCGCTCTGCGCCGCAGTTCCAGCGCCCGCGAGCCAGAGCGGGAGCAGCCGCCGGCGTCGCTGCAGCCGCGGCTGAAGGACCTGCCTGCACTGCTGCGGAGCGGGCTCAGGCTGCGGAGAAAGCGGAGCGCCGCCGGGGGCCGGGACCGGACGGAGCCGGTGTGGGTTCCAGAACGCCTGACAAGAAGAGTCCCGACAAATACATCTGAGTTAAATATAACCACTTTGGCCATTACTTCCCAGGTGTTGATTCCGTTGTCTCCTTCTAATCAGACCTCTAATGCCACTCATTTTAAGGCTTCTCCTTATTGCACCCCTGAGTATGGCTTCCCTCCAATATTCACGCCTTGTCAAGATCATTCTTGGGAGAAACATCAGGTCGCTAAAGGTTTTTCCCTTTCCCCCTCTCTCAAAAGGTACTTGTATAATTCTTCCAACAATAATTCCTCTATAGGAGCGGGTTGGTCCTGGTTTCAATGGTTGATTTCCAATGAAAAGGGAGCCACAGCTGATATTTCCGCTTTGGCTCAATTACGAGGAGTCCAAAGTTGGCTGTTTAATGTTTCTGGCAGTACCCAAGACTCCGAGTGAGGTAGGAGGCTTAAAATTTCTGCAAATAATTCACAATTATCTAATGCTACATTACCCTCCGCAGCAGTCTGTCTCCAATCTCCGTTCCTGTTTATTTTGGCTAATGATACATCACAGGGGATGCTTAATTTTTCTAATATTACCTGTTATTTGTCTGAGTGTTGGAATGGCTCCTGGACTACGGCAGTGGTTATGAAAGTTCCGACCTTTGTCCCAATCCCGGTTACTGCAGATCCAGAATCCTTTCCTATTGTTGAACTGATTAGAGCCCGTAGAGATTTTGGAATTACGGCAGCTATAGTGACAGCTGTGGCGGTATCTGCTGCTGCAGCAGTTACAGCTGGAGTAGCCATGGCCAGCCAAGTACAAACTGCTGCCACTATTAATCAGGTTATTCAACAAACATCCACCGTACTTGAATTCCAAAGTAAAATTAATCAACACATTTTATCTGGGATTTTGGCTGCTAATCAAAGGATAGATCTGCTTCAAGCTCAAGTTGAGGAGTTGTCTGATCTAGTACATTTGGGTTGTGTTGATCAAGGTGCACATTTATGTATAACCTCTGTCAGATTTAACGATTCCAGAAATGCCTCTCTCATCATCGGGGAGTATCTATCCGGAACCTGGTCCATGGAAGCAGAAAACTTGATCCAGTCTCAACTAACTCAGATTGCTGTTTTGAATAGCACCCGTGTCGAACCAGTGACTTTGGGTCAATTCACCAGTTGGCTATCCTCTGCCTTTTCCTTCTTTAAGGAATGGGTGGGAGTGGGCATTTTTGGGGCAATGTGTTGCTTCAGTGTTGTACTTTGTTTGTGGCTTCTCTGTCGCCTTAAAACTCGCCATGCACAAGAAAAGGCTATGATTGTACAGGCTCTTGCGGCCTTAGAAAATGGCATTTCTCCACAAATCTGGCTTGCACATCTTAAACAGTGATTTCTGGGCATGGCCATTGCACCCCAAGTTAGTTTCACATTGCACTGGGATTGGCATGCCCTCTTCCTTATTCTCTCCCAGTGCTGAATAGCCCTTGCACTCTGCAGGTCTTGTTACCATTGCAAGAAGATGGGTTTCAGGACTGGTACTTCTTCTCTGCTACAGAATCTATACCTTCCTCTAGGGCTTGGGGATGGTGTTGCCAATTTAAATTTTGTCATTACTACCAGGCTACCTTTGTTATCCTACTTCTCGACGTCGTCACGATGCAGGATGCAAGGCAAGGCACTGCACTTGAGTGATCCCTCAACGGACCTCAAGGAAAGCATGTCCTATTGCATGCGGGTTTGACGTCCACACCCCGCCCTACGAAAAAAGGCATCGGCTGATATGGGATCAGGTCTGGGGAAGGCGCCTCCTTAGGACTGAACCATACATTGCAACCACTTCTGCACAGTGGGATAGGACCTCTACTTTCGCCTGCATTGTTATATAAAATAGAAGGGGGAACTGTGGTAAGCCATTGTTATAGATCGTGGCCGCCATTAGAAGATGGCACCGGCTTCCACTGAGGCCTGAGGTAAACAACTCCTTTTATGGAGAGTTGGCGCGTAATCCCTTATCACCCTATGAGAAAGATCCACGTGGCGGCTTAAGATTGGTATGCGGGAGGCTTTATTAGGCTATGCTTGGGCGCTCGGTGGGGGGGTCACTAGAAGATTATACATGAATCAAGGCCTGAATAAACTGCTGAAAGAAGAATCCTGTCTTCTTCCAGTAGGTGGAGTTGTCTATTCCTCGTTTGAGTCTCTGTGCTAAGGGATGTGGAGGTAGCCAGTTTGAGAGGGCTTGAGCTTCTACCTGGAGCCTCCCTACTCTTAGTCTCTGAGTTGGAAACCAAGTACCTGAACAGTTGCTGTTCTGCATTGATAACTATGCCCCCCCCAAAAAAAAAAAATAAAAAATGTTTGTCAGAAAAATCTTGAGTTATCACAGCTGGAGGTAGGGGAGTTGGAAACCGGATATCTGAGCAGCCGCAGAACTGAGCTGGTAGCCAGGGTCACTGACAGATTGTGAGTAAGGTTTTCCAAGATGCATTCCATCTGTTACCTGTGTAGGGTGTTTGGTGAGGTGGGTGGTTCTGGGGTGACCTTTGGCCATGTCCAGAGCTTGGTCTGGTGACCCACAATCAAAGCCTCTGTGTTCTGTGCTACCTGTCCTCTGCGCCAAGAGTGCCTGCACAGCCGAGACTTCTGTGTGAGCCAAGAGCGAACCCACAGCCAAGACTTCCCTCTACGCCCAGAGCTCACACATAGCTGAGACTTCCATTTGAGCTGAGAGCACATGCGCAGCCCAGACTTCCATCTGTGCAGAGAGCTGATGCGTATCCGAGACATCTGACTTCCCACTGAGCCGAGAGCACCCACACAGCCGAGCCTTCCATCTGCACAGAGAGCTCCAGCGTGGCCCTAGTTTTCTTCAAATTTCTATGATATTGGGCAAGGCAAGTGTGAGGGTTAGGGCTAAGGCTAAGGTTAGGATTAGGCTTGCAGCTAGCTTTAGTGCTACATTTAGGGCTAGGTTTTGGGAGGAGGTTTATGGTTAGTGTTAGGACTATGGGTAATGTAAAAACTAGGATTATGGTTATGGCTAGTTTTAAGGTTAGGGTTATGGATAGGTCTAGTGTTAGGGAAGGTTTGGGTTAGTATAAGGTTTATAGATAGGGTTTGTTTTAGGGTAAGGGTCAGTGTTCAGGTTAGCATTGGATTTACAGTTAGGAGCACAATTTTACTTGGGTTAGTTCTAGGGGTATTTCTAGTCATTGTGTTAGACTACTACTGGAGCTAGGTATTTGTTTAGGTCTATGAATACCATTGTGGCTATATTTAGGATTAAGTTTATGTCTAGTGTTAATGTTACAGTTAGGTTTAGGTATAGCTTTACCCATAGGGCTAGTGTTAGTGTTTGGTTTAGGGTTAGGGTTAGGCTTAGACCTAGGGTTAGTGTTAGGGTCAGAATAAGGGTCAGGAATAGGCTTATTGTTTGTGTTAGGGTTAGAGATAAAATGAGGCTTAGGGTTAGGACTAGTAATAGAGTTAGGTTTTGGGGTAGGCTAAGGTTTATGGTTAGGCCTAGCGTAGCATTAGGGTGAGTTTTGGCATAGGGTAAGGGATAGGGTTAGAGTTGGGTTTAGGGTTAGTGTTAGTGTTAGCATTAGGGTTAAAGCTAGGGTTAGGGTTCAGATTTAGGCTAGGTTTTGTGTTAGGATTAGGGCTATTGCTAATGTAAGACCTGGCATTACGATTAGGGCTAGTTTTAGGATTAGGGTTAGGGCTAGGTTTAGTGTTTGGGTTAGGTTTAGGGTTAGGTTAGTTTTAGGTTCAGTGTCAGGGTCATTATTAGTTGTACGGTTAGGTTTAGGACTCAAATTATGGCTAGGGTAAGGGCTAGGCATAGTGTTAGGTTTTGATTTAGGTTAAGGTTTAGGATTAGACCTATAGCTCAGTTTTGTTGAATGCTATGGCTATGGTGAGGTATAGTTTTCAAATTAGCATTAGGATTAGGGCTAGTGTTGGGGTGAGGTTTAGGTTTTAGGTTAGGGTTAGATTTAGAGTGAGGTTTAGATCTAGGTTTATGGCTAGGGCTAAGTTTGGGGCTAGGGTTAGGGCTAGGCTTTGAGTCATGGTAAGAGATAATGTTAGAACTAGGGCTAGGCCTAGGGCAAGAGTTAGAATTAGTCTTTTTAGGGATATGATTTGATTTAGGGTTAGGGCTAAATTAGTTCTAGGATTAGAGCTAGGTTTAGTATTAGGGCTAGGCCTTGGTTTAGGACTAGGGTTAGAATTAGGGTTAGGGTACATTATAATATTATACCTAGGTTAATGTCTAGGGTGAGGTTTCACTTAGGGTTAGTCCTAGTGATAGGGTTAGGGTTCAGATTAAGGCTAGGTTTAGGGCCAGGATAAGGGCTTTTTTTTTTTTTTTTTTTTTTTTTTAGCAAAGGGCTAACATTAGGGCTAGGGCTAATGTTAGGTCTAGGGTTATGGTTAGGGATAGTTTCAGGGTTAGGTTTATGGCTATGTATAGTGTAAGGTTTAGGTTGAGGGTTAGGGTCACTTTTGGAGATAGGGTTATTATTAGGGTCAGCGTTAACAGTTAGGGTTTGTTTAGGTTAAGTTTTAGGGTTAGGCCTCAAATTACGTTAAGATTATGTTTAGAGTTAGGATAATGGATATGTTTAGGTTTAGGGTTCAGGTTAGGTTTATGGTAATGAATAGGGTTAGGGTTATGGATAGAGTTAGGGTTATCCTACAATTAGTATTAGGGTTAGGGTTAGGGTTAAGGTAATAGATAGGATTAGAGCTAGATTTAGGTCTAGCGGTATGGTTAGGGTTAAGGCTAGGGTTAGGATTACGTTTAGAGTTGGGTTAGGGTTAAAGCAAGTGTTAGGGTTAGGGTTAAGGCTAGGTTTTAGATTAGAATAGGGTTACGGTAGGGCTCTAGCTATTATAAGAACTAGGGTTTCGATTAGGGCTAGTTTTAGGGTTAGGCTTAGGGCTAGGTCTAGTGTTAGGGTTAGGTTATGATTAGAGTGATGATTTGAAGTAAGGTTAGTGTTAGGGTCAGAGTCAAGGTCAGTGTTAGTTTTTGGGTTAGGGATAACTCTACAAATAAAGATAGAGTTATGGGTAGGTGTAGGGTTAGGTTTTGTGTTAGGGTTAGGACAAGAATTAGGGCTAGGTCTAATGTCAAGTCTGAAGTTACAGTTAAGTTACTGTTAGGGTTAGGGCTAGGGCTCAGTTTTGGTTTAGAGCTACAGGTAGGTTTAGAACTAGTTTTAGGATTAGCAATAGTGTTATGGCTAGTGGTAGGGTGAGGTTCAGGCTTAGGGTTAGTGTTATATTTAGAGTTATTTTTACATTTAGGGTTAGGACTTGGGCTAGGTTTAGGGGTTAGGTTAGGGCTAATGTTAGGGTTATGGTAACAGATAAAGTTAGTACTAGAAAGAGGTCTAGAGCAAGAGCTGGAGTTAGTTTTAGGTGGAGGGTTAGAGTTAGGATTATGATTAGCACTAAATTAGGGCTAGGATTAGAGCTAGGGATAGTGTTATGGCTAGGGTTAGGGTTAGGGTTAGCGTTAGTGTTAGTATTGGATTAGGGTTAAGGTTAGGAGAAGGGATGTGGTTATACCTAAGTTCAGACCTAGGGCGAGGTTTGAAATTAGGGATTGGGCTAGGGTTAGGTTCAGGTTAGGATTAAGGCTAGGTTTAGGGCTCAGATGAGGGCTTGGGTTTGTGTTAGGTTTAGGGCGAGAATTAGGTCTATGGCTAATGTCAGTTAGGATGACACTTAGGGATAGTGTTAAGGTTAGGTTGATGGGTAGGTCTTTTTTAAGGATTAGGTTTTCGGAAAGGGTCTGGTTAAAGATAGGTGTATTGTTAGGGTAAGTGTCTTTTTTAGGGTTTGTTTTAGGTTATGGTTTAGGTATAGGGCTTGATTTAGCATTAGGGTTAGTGATTGGGTTAGAGTAATTAATAAGGTTAGGTTTAGTGTTCAGGTTAGTTTTAGGAAATGGATAGGGTTAGTGTTAGAGATAGGTTTAGAGTTAGGCCTAGGGTTAGCATTTGGATTAGGCTTATGTTTAGGGTAATGGGTAGGTTTAGGGCTAGGGTTATATTTAGGATTAGGGCTAGGGTCAGGGTTAGGGTTAAGCCTAGGGTTAGTGTTAGGGTTAGGTTTAGTGTAAGTGTTAGGGTTTGAGCTATGTTTAGGGCTAGGGCAATGGTTAGGGTTAGTGTGACATCTAAGCTTAGGGATAGGGTTAAGTTTAGAGCTGGTTTTAGCATTAGGATTAGGGTTATGTTTTGGGTGATGGATAGAGTTAGAACTATGGTTTGGCCTTGGTTAAGGTTAGGGTTAGGAATAGGGTTAGGGTTAGGTCTAGATTTATTTTTGGGCAAGTGTTAGTGTTTTAGTTAGGGTAGGGTTAAGGCAAGGGTTAGGGTTAGGGTTAGGTCTAGGGTTAGGTATAGGGTTATGCTTAGAGCTAGGTTTTCTGTGAGGTTTGGGGCTAACATTAGGGCTATATGTAATGTAAGACCTAGAGTTAGGATTATGGCTAGATTTGGGGTTTGCATAAAATTTAGAGCTAGGATTTGTGTTACAGAAAGGGACAGTGTTTGGGTTAGTGTTATGGCCAGAATTAGGACTAGGATTTGGTCTAGAGGTAGAGGTAGTGTTTGGGTTAGGTTAAGGGTTATTGTGAGGGCTAAGGCTAGGTTTTTCTTTAGGTCTAGAGCTAAAGTTAAGGCTAGATTTTGAATTAGATTTAGATCTAGGGATAATGGTAGGGTTAGGTTTAGGTATAAGGTTGCCAGTAGGGCTAGTCTTAAGGTTTGGTTTAGGTTTATGGTTAGGTTTAGACCTCTGGTTTGTGTGATGGTCAGAATGAGGGTCAGGGTTAGTTTTATGGTTTTGGTAAGGGTTAGAGCTAGAATTAGATCTAGGGTTAGGAATATTAATAGGGTTAATATTTGTTTAGACTACGAATTAGGAATAGGTCTAAGGTTACCATTAAAGTTAGGGTTTTGCTTAGGTTAAGGGATAGGGTTAGACATAGGTTTAGGGTTATGGTTAGTTTTAAAGCTAGTTTTAGGGCTCAGATTAGGGCTAATTTTTGTATGAGGTTTAAGGCTAGGGTTAGGGCAATGAAAAATACATGAACTAGGGTTACAATTAGTGTTATGTTTAGGGTTAGGTTAGGGGTATGTCAGTGTTAGTTTTAGGCTTAAAGTTAGATTGATATTTATAGCTAGAGATAGTTTTAGGATATGAGTCAGGTCAGGGTTATTTTTTGGGTTAGGGTTAGGACTCAAATTTAGGGCTAGGGTTACTGTTAGAGTTTGGTTTAAGTTTAGGGTGCTGTTTAGAGCTAGGATGAGTGTTAGGATATGAGTCAGGTTCCAGGTTATTTTTAAGGTTAGGATTAGGACTTGAATTAGGGCTAGTGTTAGTTCTAGGTGCAGTACTAGTGTTTGGTTTAAGTTAAGGTTTAGTGTTAGGCCTGTTGCTCAGTTTTGTTTTAGTGCTATGGTTAGGGTTAGGGCTAGTTTTACGATTAGCTTTAGGGTTAGGGCTAGGGTTATGGTTTGGATTAGGATTAAGGCTGGGTTTAACACTAGGATTAGGGATAGGTTTTGTATTAGGTTTAGGGCAAGAATTAGGGTTATGGCTAATGTCACGTGTAGGTTCACAGTTAAGGAGAGTCTTAGGGTTAGGTTTATGGCTAGGTCAACTTTAAGTGTTGTGTTTAGGGAAAGGGTAAGGTTTAGAGCTAGGCATATTTTTAGGGTCATGGTCAGGCTTTGTGTTTGGTTTAGGATAAAGTTTAGGTTTAGGGCTCAAGATAGCATTAAGGTTAGAGTTAGGGTTAGGGTAATGGATAGGGATAGGATTAGGGTTCAGGTTAGGTTTAGAGTAATAGATATGGTTTTGATTTGTGATAGGTTTAGGGTTAGGCCTAGAGTTAGCATTAGCATTTTAGTATCATTAGGGTAATTTATAGGGTTATACCTAGGGTTAGGGCTAGGATTATGTTTAGGATTAGGGCTAGAGTAAGGGTTAGGTTCATGGTTGGGGCGAAGGTTAGAGTTAGGATTAGGTTTCAGAAATGGTTTGGGGTTTGATCTAGTGTTAGTGCTAGAGTAAGGTTAATGCTAGGGTTATGGTCATGGTTAGTGTTAGGGTTAGTGTTAGGGTTAGGGCTGGGGTTATGATTAAGGTTAGTGTAATAGATTTAGATGTCAGGATAGAGTTCAGGATAAATTTAGGTTAGAGATAGGGTTAGGTTTATGGATAGGGTTAGGATTTGAGCTAGCTTAGGTTAGGTTTAGGGTAGGTTCACTGCTAGTTCTAGGGTTAGGTATATGTTTATGTTTAGGGTATATTTAGCTTTAAGTCTAGTGTTTTCATTAGGGTAAAGTTTAGGATTAGGGTAATGGGTAGGTTTCGAGCTAGGGTTATGTCTAGGGTTCAGGTTATGATTAGGGCTAGGGTTAGGTTAGTGTTAGGCCTTCGGTTACAGTTAGGGTTAGCTTAAGTTTAAGGGTTAGGGATTGAGGTTGGGTTAGGGCTGGAGTGAGGGTTAGGGTTACAGTCAGGGCTAGGGTAATGTTAGGATTAAGGTTAGGGCTAGGGTTAGCATTATGTTTAGTGTTATGGTTAATGTAGTGAATAGAGTTAGAGCTAGGGTTTGTGCTATGGTTAAGGCTGGGATTAGTTCTAGGGTTTGGGTGAGGTTTTGGGTTTGGGATAGGGTTATGTTTTTGGTAAGGTTAAGTGTTTGAGCTAGGGATAGAGCTAGGATGATGGTTAGGGTTAGGTTTAGGGCTAGTTTTAGGGTTACAGTTATGCTTAGAGTTAGGTTTAGTGCTACAATTATGGCTAGGTTTTGTGTGGGGTTTAGGGCTAGTGTTATGTGTATTACTAATTTAACAGCTAGAGTTACGGTTATGGCTAGATTTAGGGTTTTTCTAGTGTCAGGGTTAGTTTTTGGGTTAGGATAAGGTTTAGAGCTAGTTTTTTTTTTTTTTTTTGGGGGGGGGTGGGGGTAAGTGTCAGGGTTTAGGTTAGGATTAGGTTTAGGGTTAGGTCCGGAATGTGGACTAGGGTTAGGTCTAGGTGTAGGGTTAGTGTTTGGTTTTGATAAGGGTTATTGTTAGGGCTAAGGCCAGGGTTATGGCTATATTTAGGATTAGGTTTAGTTTGAGGGCTAGTGTTAGTGTTAAGTTTAGGTATAGGATTACTGGTAGGGCTAGTGTTAGGTTTTGGATAAGGGTTAGGGTCAGTTTTAAACCTAGGTTTTGTGTTAGAGTCAGAATAAGGGTCAGGGTTAGGGTTAGGTTTTGAGTTAAGTTTAGAGCTAGAATGAGGGCTAGGTTTAGGACTAGTAATAAAGTTAGTGTTTGGATTAGGCTTACGATTAGGCTTAGGACTAGGGAAGAAATAGAGTGAGGGCTTGTCTTGGGGTAAGGGATAGATTTAGAGCTAGGGTTAAGAATAGGGATAGGGTTAGAATTAGGGCTAGGGTTAGGGTTAAAGCTAGGGTTAGGCCTTGGATTAGGGCTAGGTTTTGTGTTAGGTTTAGAGGTATGGCTAATGTCAGAACTGGCATTACAATTAGGGCTGGTTTAGGGTTAGGTTTAGGGCGAGGTGTAGTGATTAGGTTTAGGGATAGGGTGATGTATAGAGCTAGGGTAGTGTTAGGGTCAGAGTCAGGGTCAGAATTAGATCTAAGGTTAGGGTTAGGACTTGAATTAGGGCTAGTGTTAGGGTTAGGTGTAGGTTTAGGCTATGGTTTATGTTAAGTGTTAGTGTCAGTGCTATGGCTCTGTTTTGCTTGAGTGCTAGGGCTAGGGTTAGGGCTTGTTTTCAAATTAGTGTTAGGGTTAAAGCTAGTAATAGGGTATGCTTTAGGCTTATGGTTAGGGTTAGTTTTAGAGTTAGGTTAAATCTAGGTTATGGCCAAGTTTTGGTCTAGGGTTTGGGTTATCATAAGGGATAGGTTTAGATCTAGGGATAGGGCTAGGGCGAGAGTTAGAGTTAGTCTTAGGGTTAGCGTTTGGTAGGATTAGGGTTAGGGCTTTATTAGGGCTAACTTTAGAGCTAGGATTAGTATTAAGGCTAAGCCTAGGTTTAGGGCAAGTGTTAGGGTTATGGTTATTGTTAGGCATGATGTTATCGCTAGGTTTATAACTAGGGCGAGGGTTAAAATTAGGGTTAGGGCTAGTGTTAGGTTTAGGGTTAGGATTAAAACTAAGTTTAGGGCAAAGATTAGGGCTAGGGCTAATGTCAGGTCTAGGATTATGGTTAGAGATAGTTTGAGCTTTAGGGTTATGGCTAGGTATAGTGTAAGTGTTAGGTTAAGGTTTAAGGTAAGGTTTAGAGCTAGAGGCATTATTAGGGTAAAGTAGAGGGTTCTGGGTTGGATTAGGTTAATGTTTAAGGTTAGCACTCAAATTAGCTTTAGAGTTAGGGTTAGGATTAGGTTTATGGATATGGTTAGGTTTAGGGTTCAGGTTAGTTTTAGTGTAATGGATAGGTTTAGGGTTAGGACTAGGGTTAGGGTTATCCTAGGGTTAGCATTAGGGTTAGGGTTAGGGTTAAGGTAATGATAGGATTAGAGCTAGGTTTAAGGCTAGAGTTATTGTTAGGTTTAGGGCTAGGTTTAGTGTTAGCTTTTGGGTTATTTCAAGGGTTAGGGTTAGCATTATGTTTAGGGTAAGTGTTCGATCTAGGTTTACAGCTATTGTTAGGGTTAAAGCTAGTGTTAGATCTCTGATTAGAATAGGTTTTGGGTTAGGGTACTGCTAGTGTTAGGGCAACAGCTAATGTAAAAGCTAGGGTTATGATTAGGGCTAGTTTTAGGATTAGGGTTAGAGATAGGTCTAGTGTTTGTGTTCGGTTTAGGTTTTGGGTGACGATTAGAGTTAGAGTTAGTGTAGGGTCAGAGTAAGGGTCAGGGTTAGTTTTAGGGTTAGGGATAGGACTCAAATTAGAGCTAGGTTTAGAGCTAGGTGTAGGCTTAGGGTTTGGTTTAGGTTAAATGTTAGGGTTAGGGCTATGGCTGTGTTTAATTGTAGGGCTTGGGCTAGGGTAGGGCTAGTTTTAGGATTAGTGTTAGTGTAACAGCTTGTGTTAGTGAGAGATTTAGGCTTAGGTTTAGGGTTACATTTAGAGTTAGGATTAGATATAGGATTAAGGCTAGGGCTTGGGTTAGGGCTAATTTTGGGGCAAGTTTTAGGGTTATGGTAAGGGTTGGGGATAGAACTAGGAATAGGACTAGGGTGAGAGTTAGAGTTAGTCTTAGGTCTAGGGTTAGGTTAGGTTTAGGGCTAAATTAGGGCTAGGATTAGGTCTAGGCTTTGTGTTAGGCTTAGGCCTAGTTTTAGGCTTAGGTTTAGGTTTAGGGATAGGGTTAGGTTTAGGGGAAGGGACGGGGTTATAGCTAGTGTTAGGGCTAGGTAGTAGGATAGAATTATGGTTAGGGCTAGGATTATGTTTGGGGTTAGTAATAAGGCTAGGTTTAGGACTAGAATGAGGGCTAGGGTTTGTTTTAAGGTTATGGCAAGAATTAGGTCTAGGGCTAATATCAGGTCTATGGTTATGGTTAGGGATAGATTGAGGGTTAGATTTATGTCTAGGTCTAGGATAAGGGTTTGGTTTAGAGTTGGGCGTATGATTAGGGTTAGAATCAGGTTTTGATTTTGGTTTAGGTTAGGGTTTAGGATTAGGGCTCAAATTAGCATTAGGGTTAGGGATATGGTATGATAGGGTTTGGTTTAGGATTCAGGTTATGTGTAGGGTAATAGATATGGTCAGAGTTAGTGAAAGGGTTAGGTTTAGGCCAAGGGTTAGCATTAGAGTAAGGGTTATGTTTAGGGTAATGGAGAGTGTTAGAACTAGGGTTAGGGCAAGGGTTATGGTTAATATTAGGGCTTGAGGTAGGGTTAGGGTTAGGTTTACGCCCAGGGATAGTGTTAGGTTTAGGTTTAGTGTATGGTTTAGGGTTTGAGCTAGGGTTAGCACTAGGATGAATGTTAGGTTTAGGGTTAAGTCTAGGTTATAGTTAGGGTTAGGGTCATGGTTATTGTTAGGATTAGGGCTAGGGTTATCATTAGGTTTAGGGTATTAAATAGGGTTTGATATCGGTTTAGGGTTAAGGTTAGTATTAGTTTTTGGCTTAAGGTAGTGTTAGGGATAGGTGTAGGGTTAGGTTTAGTGTAATAGTTAGGGTTTGAGCTAAGGTTAGATCTATGACAAGGTTTAGGTTTATGGCTATGTCTAGGGTTAGGGTTAGGGTAGATTTAGGGTTAGGGCTTGGGTTATAATTAGGGTTAGGGTTAGGGTAGATTTAGGGTTATGGCTTGGGTTATCATTAGGGTTAGGGTTAGGTTTAAGGTAATGGGTAGGGTTAGTTTTATGGTTTGAGCTAAGGTTAGGTCTATGACAAGGTTAGAGTCAGTTTTAGCCCTAGGGTATATGTTATGGTCAGAATAATGGTCAGGGTTAGGGTTAGGGTTTGGGATAATATTAGAGCTAGAATAAGATCTAGGGTTAGGACTATTAATAGGGTTAGGATTTGGTTAGCCTAAGGATTAGGGATAGGTCTAGGTTTACCATTAGGTTTAAGGTTTTGCTTAGTGTAAGGCACAGGGTTAGGGCTAGGGTTAGGTTTATGGTTAGGGTTAAAGCTAGGTTTAGGGCTCAGATTAGGACTAGTTTTTGTGTGAGGTTTAAGGCTAGGGTTAGGGCAATGGCTAATATAAGAACTAGGGTTACAATTAGGGTTAGAGGTAGGGATAGGTCAAGTGTTAGGGTTAGGTTTAAGAGTTGGGTGATATTTATAGCTAGGGTTAGTGTTAGGATATCAGTCAGTTCAGGGTTAGTTTTAGGTTTAGGGTTAGAACTCGAATTAGGGCTATGGTTATTTTTAGGTTTCAGTTTAAGTTTAGGGTGGTGTTTAGAGCTAGGATGAGTGTTAGAATAAAATTCAGGTTCAAGGTTATTTTAAGGTTATGATTAGGACTTGAATTAGGGCTAGGGCTAGATCTTGGTGTAGTGCTAGTGTTTGTTTTAAGTTAAGGTTAGTGTTAGGCCTGTTGCTCGATTTGTTTTAGTGCTATGGTTAGGGTTAGAGCTAATTTTATGATTAGCTTTAGGGTTAGGGCTATTATTTTGGTTAGGTTTAGGATTAAGGCTAGATTCAAGGATTAGGGCTAGGTTTTGTGGTAGATATAGGTCAAGAATTAGGGGTAAGACTAATGTCAGGTGAAGGTTTATATTAAGTGGTATTTTTGGGGTTAGGTTTATGGCTAGGTCATATTAAAGTGTTAAGTTTAGGGAAAGGGTCAGAATAAGAGCTGGGGTATTATTAGGGTCAGAGTCAGGCTTCAGGTTTGGGTTAAGTTAAAGTTTAGGGTTAAGGTTCAAATTAGCATTAAGTTTAGAATTAGGGTTAAGGTAATGGATACTGTTAGGTTTAGGGATCAGGTTAGGTTTAAGATAGTTTTAGGGTTAGGTTTAGGGTTAGCATTAGGGTTATGGTTATCATTAGGGTAATTTATAGGGTTAGACCTAGGGTTAGGTGTAGGGTTATGGTTAAAATGAGGGCTAGAATTAGGGTTAGGGTCAGGGTTAGTGCGAGGGTTACAGTTAGGATTAGGTTTAGGGTACGGTTTAGTGTTTGAGCTAGGATTTTTGCTATGGCTAAGGTTTATTTAGAGTATAGTCTAGGTTTATGGTCATGGTTAGTGTTACAGTTAGGGCGAGGGTTATCATTAGGGTTAGGGTAATAGGTTTAGATGTCAGGTAAAAGATAGCATTAGGTTTAGGTTAGCCTTAGGTTTAGGTTTAGAATTAGGGTTAGGATTTTAGCTAAATTAGATTTAGGGTTAGGGTTAGTTTCATTGTTAGTTCTAGGATTAGGTTTTGGTTTAGGGTTAGGGTACATTTACCTTTAGGTCTAGTGTTATCATTAGGGTTAAGTTTAGGGTTAGGGTAATGGGTAGAGTTCGAGCTAGGGTTTGGGCTAGGGTTAAGGTTAGGAAAATAGATGGGGTTAGGGCTATGTTTAGGCCTTGGGTTAGTTTTAGGGTTAGGTTAAGTTTAATGGTTAGAGATTTAACTAGGTTTAGGGCTAAGGTGAGGGTTAGGGTTATAGTTAGGGCTAGGGTAGTATTAGGGTTAGGTTTAGGGCTAGAGTTACCATTAGTTTTAGGGTTATGGTTAGTGTAATGGATAGAGTTAGAGCTAGGCTTTGGGCTATGATTACAGTTAGGATTAGGGCTAGAGTTAGTGAGATTTAGGGTTTTGTCTAGGGTTATGTTTAGGGTAAAGTTTAGGGTTTGTGCTAGAGTTAGGGCTAGAACAAGGGTTAGTGTTTGGTTTAGGGTTAGGGCTAAGTTTAGGGTTAGGGTTATGCTTAGGGTTAGGTTTAGGGCTGTAATTATTTCTAGGTTTTGTGTGAGGTTAGGGTATGTGTTAGGTATATGGGTAATGTAAGAGCTAGAGTTACGGTTATGGCTAGATTTAGAGTGCATCTAGTGTTAGGGTTATTTTTTTGGTTTGGATAATGTTTAGAGTTAGGGTTTTTGTTAGGGTAAGTTTCAGGTTTCAGGTTAGGATTTCGTTTAGTGTTAGGTCCAGAATGAGGACTAGGGTTAGATCTAGGGTTAGAGTGAGTGTTTGGTTTGCTTAAGGGATATTGTTAGGGCTAAGTCTAGGGTTATGGCTGTATTTAGGATTAGGTTTAGGTCTATTGCTAGTGTTAGTGTTAGGTTTTGTGTTAGGGTTACTGGTAGGGCTAGTGTTAGGTTTTGGATAGAATTTAGGGTCAGGTTTAAACCTAGGTATAGTGTTAGGGTCAGAATAAGTGTTAAGGTTAGGGTTAGGGTTTGGGTTAAGTTTAGAGCTAGAATGAGGGCTAAGGTTAGTACTAGGAATGGAGTTAAGGTTTGGGGTAGGCATAGAATTAGGGTTAGGACTAGGGTAGCAATATGGTAAGGGTTTGACTAAGTGTAAGAAATAGGGTTAGAGCTAGTTTGAGGACTAGGATAAGGCTAGTGTTAGGGCGAGTTTTAGGGTTAGGGTTAAAGTTAGGGTGAAGCTTGATTTAGGGCTAGGTTTTGTGTTAGGTTTAGGGCTATGGCAAATTTAAGAACTGGCATTAAGATTAGGGCTAGTTTTTGGCTTAGGTCTAGGGCGAGGTCTAGGTTAGGATTAGGTTTAGGGATAGGGTGATGTGTAGAGCTAGGGTTAGTGTTAAGGTCAGAGTCAGTGTTAGTATTAGTTCTAGAGTTGGGGTTAGGACTCTAGAACGAATTAGTTAGTTAGGTTTGGTTTAGGTTAAGGTTTAAAGTCAGTGATATGGCTCAGTTTTGCTTGAGGGCTAGGGCTAGGGTTAGGGCTAATTTTCAAATTAGCATTATGGTTAGAGCTAGTGTTAGGGTGTGGTTTATTCTTAGGTTTAGGGTTATATTTAGAGTTAGGGTTAGATCTAGGTTTAGGGCTACAGTGAAGGTTAGGGCTAGGGTTAGGTCTAGGATTTGAATTATCATAAGGGATAGGGTAAGAACTAGGGATATTGCTAGGGCGAGAGTTAGAGTTAGTCTTAGTGTTAGGTTTAGATATAGGTTTAGAATTATGGCTCATTTAGGGCTAGAATTATAGCTAGTGTTACTATTAAGGCTGAGCCTAGGTTTATGGCTAGGGTCATGGTTATGCTTATGGTTAGGTATGATGTTATAGCTAGCTTTAGAACTAGGGCGAGCATTAAAATTAGGTTTAGGTCTCTGGTTAGTTAGGGTTAGGTTTAGGATTAAGGCTAAGATTAGGGCTAGGATTCGGGCTAGAGTTTGTTCTACTGTTAGGGCTTCATTAGGGCTAGGGCTAATGTCAGGTCTAGGGTTATGGTTAGAGATAGTTTTAGGGGTAAGCTTATTAGTGTTAGGATTAGATTTATGTATATGGTTAGGTTTAGGGTTCAGGTTAGGTTTATGGTAATGTATAGGTTTGGGGTTAGGAATAGGTTTAGGGTTATCCTAGGGTTAGCATTAGTTTTAGGATTAGGATTAGGGTAATGGATAGGGTTACAGCTGGGGTTAGGGCTAGGTTTATGGTTAGAATTAAGGCTTGGGTTAGGGTTAGGTTTTGGGTAATGGCAAGGGTTAGGTTTAGGGTTAGGTTTAGAGTAAGTGTTAGGGCTAGAATTAGGTTTTGGTTTAGGGTTAAAGTTAGTGTTAGTGCTCCAAATAGGGATAGGTTTTGGGTTAGGTTAGGGCTAGATTTAGGGCTTCAGCTAATGTAAGAACTAAGGTTATGAATAGAACTCATTTTATGTTTGGTGTTAGGGCTAGGTATAGGGATAGGATTAGGTTTAGGTTTTGAGTGATGTTTAGAGCTAGCATTAGTGTTAGGTCAGAGTCATGGTCAGGGTTTGTTTTAGGGTTATGGATAGGACTCAAATTAGAGCTAGGATTAGGCCTAGGTGTAGGCTTAGGGTTTGGTTTTTGTTAAAGGTTAGGATTAGGGCTATGGCTTGGTTGTTTGGTAGGGCTAGGGCTAAGTTAAGGCTAGTTTTAGGATTAGCATTAGTATTTTGGCTTGTGTTATTTAAAGGTTTAGCTTAGGGTTAGGTTTTGGTTTAGAGTTGGGCTTAGATATAGGATTAGGGCTAGAGCTAGGGTTAGGGCTAATGTAAAGGCAAGTGATAGGAATGTGGTAAGGGATAGGGTTAGCCCTAGAAATACTTTAGGGCGAGAGTTAGAGTTAGTCTTAGGGCTAGGGTTAGGTTTGGTTTAGGTTTAAATTAGGGCTAGGGTTACGTCTAGCTTTTGTATTAGGGTTAGACCTTGTTTTAGACTTAGGTTTATGTTTGGGGATAGGGTTAGGTGTAGAGTAAGGGATGGGGTTAGAGCTAGTTGTAGAGCTAGGTCGAAGGTTAGAATTTCGGTTAGGGCTAGGTTTATGGTTTGGTTTAATAATAAGGCTAGGTTTAGGGCTAGGATAAGGGCTAGGATTTGTTTTAGTGTTATGGCAAGAATAAGGGCTAGGGCTAGTGTCAGGTCTAGGCTTACATTAGGGATAGATTGAGGGTTAGATTTATGTCTAGGTCTATTGTAAGGGTTAGGTTTAGGGTAAGGGTCAGGTTTAGATCTAGGGGTATTATTACAGTTAGAATTAGGTTTCAGGTTTGGTTTAGGTTAGGGTTTAGGTTTAGAGGTTGAATTAGCATTAGGGTTTGGTTAGGGTAATGATAGGTTTAGGTTAAGGGTTCATGTTAGGTGTAGGATAATTGATAGGGTTAGAGTTAGCAAAAGGGTTAGGTTTAGGCCTAGGGTTATGTTTGTGTTAAGATTAATGCTAGATTTGGGGTTTGGATGAGGGCTAGGTTTTGTGTTAGGGTTAGGGCAAGTTTTAGAGATAGTGATGATGTCAGGTTTAGGGTTACAGCTACGGATAGTTATATTGTTAGGTTCATGGCGAGGTCTAATATTAGGTTTAGGGTAAGGGCCAGGTTAAGGGTAAGGTGTATTTTTAGGGTCAGGGTCAGGATTCGGTTTTGTGTTAGGTTAATTATTAGGATTATGGCTCAAATTAGCATTAGGGTTAAAATTAGGGTTAGGTTAATGAATAGGTTTAGGTTTAGGATTTAGGTAAAGATTAGGGTAATTGGTAGGTTGGGGTTATTGATAGGGATAGGGTTAGGCCTAGGGTTAGCATTTGGGTTAGGGTTATATTTAGGGTAATGAATAGCATTAGAGCTAGTGTTAGGCCTAGGGTTTTGGAAGAATTAGGGTTAGAGTTAGGGTTAGGTTTAGGACTTGTTCTAGGGTTAGGTTTTGGGTTAGATTTAGGGTACAGGATATGTTTTGAGGTAGAGTTAGAGCTAGGGTTAGGGTTAGGCTTAGGATTATATCTAGTGTTAGATTTATGTTTAAGGTTAGGTTTAGTGTTAGGGTTAGGGCTAAGGTTATCTTTAGAGTTAGGTTAATGGATAGGGTTAGATGTCAGGTTAGGATTAGTCATAGTTTTAGGTTTAGGGTTAGTGTTAGGGTTAGGACTAAGTTTATCCTTAGAGTTAGGTTAATGGATAGGGTTAGATTTTAGGTTTGGGTTAGGAGTAATTTTAGTTTTAGGATTAGTGTTAGGGTTTTGGCTAGGGTTAGTGTCAGAGTAAGGGTTAGGTTTTTATCTAGGGTTAAGTCTAAAATGAGGGTTTGGTTTAGGGTTATGTCTAGTATTAAGTTTATAATTAACTTTACAGCTCGGTTTATCACTAGGCTTAAGGTTCTGTTTAAAGTAATGAATAATTTTAGAATAGTATTAGGGCTAGTGTTAACATTATGATTAGGGCAAGGATTAGGTTTAGGTTTAGGGATAGGGCTAGGGTTATGTTTAGGGTTCGGTTTTGTGTTTTATCTAGGGTTAGGTCTAAGGCGAGGGTTAAGGTTAGCATGATGGTTAGGCTTAGGATAAGGGATAAGGTTAGGTTAGGGTTAGGGTTACACTTTGGCTAGATTTAGGCCTAGAATTAGGGCTAGGTTTTGTGTTAGGTTTAGAGCTAGTTTTAGTGCTATGGTAAAGTAAGGGTTATGTTTATGGTTATGGCTAGGTCTAATGTTAGGTTTAGTTTTTGGTTAGGGTCAGTTTTATAGCAAGAGTTAGTGTTAGTGTCAGGGTCTGTGTTTGGATTAGTGTTAGGGTTAGGGCTAGAGCCAGAATTAGGATTGATTAGGTCTAGAGGTAAGGTTAGTGTTTGGCTTTGGCTAAGGGTTATCATTAGAGCTAGGGCTAGTTTTTTGTTTAGATCTTGGTTAAAGATATGGCTATATTTAGGATTAGGTTTATTCTAGGGCTAGTGTTAGGGTTAGTTTTAGATATAGGGTTATGGGTAGGGGCTAGTGTTAGGGCTTGGTTTAGGTTCAGGGTCAGAATAAGGGTCAGGGTTAGGGTTAGGATTTGGGTTATGGTTATAACAAGAAAGAGGGCTAGGGTTAGGTCTAGTAATCAGGTTAGTGTTTGGGTTAGACTAAGGATTAGTTTTAGGACTAGGGTTAGCTTTAGGATTGGGATTTGGCTTGGGTAAAGATAAGGTTAGAGCTAGTTAGTTTTCGGGTTCGGATTAGGGTTAGAGCTAGTGATAGGGTTAGTGTTAGGGTGAAAGCTAGGGTTAGGTATCAGATTTGGGCTAGGTTTGGTTAGCATTATTTTTAAGATTATGGGTAGTGTATGATCTAGGTTTATGATTAGAACTAGTTTTAGAATTAGGGTTAGGACTAGGTCGAGTGTTAGGGTAAGTTTTAGGTTTATGGTGATATTTAGAGGTAGGCTTAATGTTAAAGTCAGAGACAGGTTCAGAATTAGTTTTAGAGTTAAGATTAGGACTCAAATTAGTTCTAGGCTTAGGGCTAGAGGTAAGGTTAGGGTTTGGTTTTGGTAAAAGTTTAGGGTTAGTTTTATGGTTCAATTTTGTTTTAGGTCTAAGCCTATGGTTAGGGCTTATTTTAGGATTAGGGTTAGGGTTAGGGCTATTGTTAGTGTTAGGTTTATGTGTAGAATTAGGGTTAGATTTAGTGTTAGGATTAGATCTATGGTTAGGGCAAGGTTTAAGGTTAGGGCTAGTGTTATTTTAGACTATGGCTAGGAATAAGTTTATGGTAAGTGATAGGGTTAGAATGAGGCCTAGGGCTAGTGCGGAGTAATCTTGAAGCTAGGGTTAGGATTAGGTTTAGAATTAGTGTAGGGTTAATGTTATGTTTAGTCTTAGGGATAATGTTAGGGCTAGAGTTAGTGTTAGGGTTAGAGTTTGGGTTAGGTTTAGTGTAAGCAATGGGGTTATAACTAGGTTTAGGGCTAGAGAATGTGTTAGAATTAGTGTTAGTGTTATGATTAAGGCTAAGTTTTGGGCTAGGATGAGAGCTCGTGTTCGTGTTAGGGTTAGGGCTAGGATTAGGTCTAGGGCTAATGTCTGGTCTAGGCTTACAGTTAGCAATATGTTTTGGGTTATGTTTATGGTTAGGACTAGTGGAAGGGTTAGATTTACAGTAAGGGTCAAGTTTAGATCTATGTTTATTATTAGGGTCAGTGTACAGCTTAAGGTTTGGTTTAGGTTTAGGGCTCGAATTAGCATTAGTATTAGAGTTAGGGTTAGGGTAATGATTAGGCTTAGGATTAGGGTTCAGGTAAGTTTTAGGGCAATGGATAGGTTTATGTAATGTGATAGGCTTAGGGTTAAGCCTAGGCTTAGTATTAGGGTTAGGATTACATTTAGGGTAATGGATAGAATTAGAACTAGGGATAGGGCTAGGGTTATGGTTATGATTAGGGCTAGGGTTAGGGTAGTGGATATAATTAGAGGTATGATTAGTTCTATGGTTAAGGTTAGGGTTAGAAAGTGTTAGGTTAGAGTTTGGGATAGGACTTGGGTTATGTTAAGGGTAAAGTTTAAGCTTTGAGCTAGGGTTAGATCTAAAGCAAGGCTTAGGATTAGGGTTAGGGCTACGGTTAGGGCAAGGGTTAGAGTTAGGTTCTGTGTTATGGTTAGGGCAATGGTTAATTTAAGAACTAGGGTTACCATTAGGGTTAGTTTTAATGTTAGGGTATGGGTTAGGTTTAGTGTTAGGGTTAGGTTTAAGGTGAGGGTGATATTCATAGCTAGGTTTTATGTTAGGATAAGAGTCAGGGTCAGATGGAGTGTTAGGGTAGGAGTTAGGACTCAAATTAGGGCTAGGCTTACTTTTAGTGTTCAGTTTAAAGTGAGGGCTGTGTTTAGAGCTAGGGTGAGTGTTAGGATATGAGTCAAGGTCACGGTTGATTTTAAGGTTAGGGTTAGGACTCAAATTAGGGCTAGGGTTAGGTCTAGTTGTAGTGTTAGTGTTTGGTTTAAGTTATGGTTTAGGGTTAGGGCTAACACTTGGTTTTGTTTTAGTCCTAGTATTAGGATTAGGGCTAGTGTTAGTGTTAGGCTTAGGCTTAGTGTTTTTGTTAGGGTTAAATTTGGATATAGGATTAGATCTAGGTCTGGGGATAGAACTAAAGATAGGGCAAGCGTTATGGTTAGGTTTTTGGGTTATGGTAAGGGATAGGGTTAGAACTAGGGATAGGGCTAAGGCAAGAGTTAGTCTTAGGGCTAGGGTTAGGGTTACGGTTAGAGATAGGGCTCAATTAGGGCTAGTATTAGGGCTAGGTTTAGTGTTTAGTTTAAGCCTAGGGTTAGGGTTAGGGTTAAGTTCAGGGTTTAGAGTTAGGGCAAAGTTTCTGGTAATGGATGGCTTTTTAGCTATGTTTAGAGGTAGGGTGAGGGTTATAATAAGGATTAGGACTATGATTAGGGTTAGGGTTATGATAAAGGCTAGGTTTAGGGCTAGGATGAGGGCTAGGGAACTTTTTTTAAGGGTTAGGGCTAGGATTAATGCTAGGGCTAATTTCTGGTCCAGAATTATGGTTAAAGATATTTTTAGGGTTAGGATTATGGGTACGACTAGTGTAAGGGTTAGGTTTAGGGTTAGGGTCAGGTTTATAGCTAGGGGTATTATTAGGGTCAAGTTCTGGGTTAGAGTTTGAAAAAGGTTAAGGTTTAAAGTTAGGGCTTGAATTAGCATTAGGGTTATGGTTATGGTTATGGTAATGGATAGAGATAGAAATTAGTACAGGGTTAGTATCATGGTTATGATTAGGGCTAGATTTGGGGTTAAGTTAGTGCTAGGGTTAGGGTTAGGGCTAATGTAAGTACTAGGGTCATGATTATGGCTAATTTTAGTGTTTTAGGTCTAGGTTTAGTGTTAGGTTTATGGTTAGGATTAGGGTGATGTTTAGACCTCAGGTTAGTGTTATTGTCAGAGTAAGGGTCAGGGTTAGTTTTAGGATTTGGCTTAAAACTTGAATTAAGGCAGGGGTTAGGGCTAGGTGTAGGGTTAGTGTTTTGTCTAGGTTAATGGTTAGGGTTAGAGTTTGGCTCAGTTTAGTTTTAGGGCTAGGGTAAGGGTTAGGGCAAATTTTAGGATTAGTGTTAGGGTTAGGGCTAATCTTAGAATTAGGCTTAGGCTTCGGTTTAGGGTTAAATTAAGAGTTAGGTTTTTATCTAAGGTTAGTGCTAGGGCTAAGGATAGGGCAAGGGTTAGGACTAGGATTTGGCATAGGGTTAGGTTTATGGGAAGGGAGAGGATTAGAATGAGTGATAGGACCATTGTGAGAGTTAGAGTTATTCTTAGGGCTAGGGTTAGGGTTAGGGTTAGGGATAGGCTAAATTACGGCTAGAGTTAGATTTAGGGGTAGGGTTAGAGCTAGTTTTAGAATTAGCATCAGGGTTTGGGCTAGTTTTAGGCTTAGGCATTGAGTTTGGGTTAGATTTAAAGTTAGTTTTCAATCTAGTGTTAAAGCTAAGTTCTAAGGACAGGGTGATTGTGACAACAAGGGTTAGGGTTAGAGTTAGGGTTACGTTTAGGGTAAGGGATGTGGTTTTGGCTAGGTTTAGGGCTAGGGCAAGTTTCAGTATCAGGGTTATGGCTAGATTTAGGGTTAGGGTTATGATTAAGGCTAAGTTTATGGCTAGGATAAGGTTTAGGGTTGGTGTTAGCGTTAGGGATAGTATTAAGGCTAGGGCTAATGTCAGGTCTAGGGTTATAGTTAGGGCTAGATTTAGTGTTAGGTTTATGTTTTGGTCCAGTGTAAGGATTAGGATTAGGGTAAGATTCAGGTTTATATCAAGAGTTATATTTAGGTTCAGGGTCAGGTTTAGGGTTTGGGTTATATTAGGGTTTTGGTTTAAGATAATGACAGGGTTAGTTTTAGGGTTTAGGTCTGGTTTAGTTTAATGGATAGGGTTAGGGTTAGGCCTAGGTTTAGCTTAAGGTTAGGGTTACTGATAGGGTAATGGTTAGGACTAGACCCAAAGTTAGGGCTACGGTTATGTATAGGATTAGGGCTTGTTTGGAGTTAGGCTTAGGTTTAAATTTAGAGTTAAAGCAAGGTTTAGGACTCGGATTAAGGCTAGGTTTTGGGTTAGGTTAGGGCTAGGTTTAAGGCTACAGCTAATGTATGAAGCAAGGTTATGCTTAGTGCTAGTTATAGGGTTAGGGTTAGGGCTAGTTCTAGTGTTTGGTTGAGGTTTATGGTGATGATGATGTTTAGAGCCAGGGTTAATGTTAGGGTCAGAGTCAGGGTCAGGGTTAGTTTTCAGGTAGGGTTAGGACTAGAATTAGGGATATGTTTAGGGCTAGGTGTAGGGTTAGTGTTTGGTTTAGGTTAAGGGTTAGGGTTATGGCTATGACTCGGTTTGTTTTAGGGCTAGAGTTAGGTTTAGAGCTAGTTTTAGGATTAGCTTTACCATTAGGGCTAGTGATAGGTTTAGGTTTAGGCATAGGGTTCAGGTTAGATTTAGAGTTAGGGTTAGATCTAGGATTATGACCAGGGCTATGAATAGGGCTAGGGTTACACCAAGGGTTAGGGCTAGTATTAGGGTTCTAATAAGGGATAGAGTTAGAACTATTGTTAGGTTTAGAGTGAGAGTTAGAGTTAGTCTTTGGGCTAGAGTTAGTGTTAGGGTTACAGATAGGGTTAAATTAGGTCTAAGATTAGGGGTAGAGTTAGTGTTAGGTTTAGGCATAGGGTGTGGGTTAGGGATAAAATTAAGGCTACGTTCATTGCTAGATAAGGGTTAGGGTTTGTGTAAGGGTTAGGGCAAGGATTGAGGCTAGGCTAAATATCAGGTCTAGGGTTAAGGTTAGGAATAGTATTAGGGTTAGGTTTATGGCTAGGTCTAGTGTAAGAGTTATGTAGGGTAAGAGTCAGGTTTATAGCTAGGGGAATAATTAGGGTCACAGTCAGTTTTAGGGTTTGGTTTAGGTTTGAGGTTAGGTTAGGGCTCAAATTAGCATTAGGGTTAGGGTTACCGTAATGACTGGGTTAGGTTTAGGGTTCAGGGTAGCTTTAGGGTAATTGATAGGTTTGGGGAAACGATAGGGTTCGGGATAAGCCAAGGGTTAGCATTATAGTAAGGGTTATTTTTAGGGTAATGGATACAGTTAGAGTTAATTTTAGGGCTACTGTTATGGTTAGGATTAGGTTTATGTTAGGGTTAAGGTGAGGGTTAGAACTAGGATTAGGTTTAGGGTTATGTTTAGTATAAGGATTAGGTTCTGAGGTATGATTATGGCTAGGCTGAGAGTTAAGTTCAGAGTTAGGTCTAGGGATAGGAGTATGGCAAATTTTGGGTTAGGGTTGGTGTTAGGGTTAAACCTAGGTTTAGTGTTAGGGTCAGAATAAGGTTCAGGCTTAGGGTTAGCATTTGGGATAGTGTTAGAGCTAAAGTGAAGGCTTGGGATAGGATTATTAATAGGGTTAGGGTTTTGGTTAGTCTGAGGACTATGGATAGGTCTAGAGTTACTCTTAGGTTTAGGGTTTCGCTTAGGGTAAGGGATTGATTTAGATCTAGGGTTAGGGCTATGATTAGGGTTAGAGTTAGAGTTAAAGCTAGGTTTTGGGCTCTTTTTAGGGCTAGTTTTGCGTTAGGTTTAGGGCTAGGATTAGTGCAATGGCTAATGTAATAGCTAGGGTTATGATTAGAGTTAATTTTAGAGTTAGGGTTATGGGTAGTTTGAGTGCTAGAGTTAGGTTTTAGGTTAGGTTGATATTTATAGCTATGGTTGTTGTTAGTATAGGAATCAGGGTCAGGGTTAGTTTTAGGGTTAGCGTTAAGAGTCAAATTTGGGCTATTGTTAATTTTAGTGATCGGTTTGAGTTTAGGGCAGTGTTTAGAACTAGGGTGAATGGGTCAGGATTAGTTTTAAATGAGGCTTAGGACTCGAATTAGGGCTAGGTTTAGGTCTAGGTGAAGCATTAGTGTTTGGTTTAAGTTAAGGTTTAGGGTTAGGTATATTGTTCGGTTTTGGTTTACTGCTAGGATTAGGGTTAGTGCTAGTTTTATGATTATCATTAGGGTTAGGGCTAGTGTTAGTGTTAGGTTTAGGCTTAGGTTTAAGGTTAGATTTAGAGTTAGGGTTAGGGCTGGGACTAACTTGAGGGCAAGTGTTAGGGCTAGTGTTAGGTTTACGGTAGTGGATAGGGATAGAACTAGGGATAGGGCTAGGGCTACAGCAAGATTTAGGGTTAGGGTTAGGATAGGGTTATAGATAGAGCTAAATTAGGGCTAGGATTCAGGCTAGGTTCTGTGTTTAAGCCTAGGGTTAGGGTTAGGGTTAGGTTTAAATTTAGCATAAAGTGTGACATTATACGTAGATTTAGAGGTAGGGTGAGGGTTAGAATTAGGGTTAAGTGTAAGGCTAGAGTTAGGGTTATGATTAAGGATAGTTTTAGGGCTAGGATGAGGGCTAGGTGTGTTTTTAGAATTAGGGTTAGGATTAGGGCTAGGGCTAATTTTAAGTCCAGAATTATGGTTAAAGTTAGTTTTAGGATTAGGTTTATGGCTATGTCTAGGCTAAGGGTTAGGTGTTGGGTTACAGTAAAGTTTCGAACTAGGGGTATTATTAGGGTCAAAGTCTAGTTTAGGGTTTGGGATAGGTTAAGGTTTCAAGTTTGAGCTTGAATGAATTTTAGGATTAGGATTAGGGAATGGTAGGGTTAGATTTAGGAGTCTTGCTAGGTTTATTTAATGAAATGGTTAGAATTCAGGATAGGATTAGGTTTTTGCCTAGGGTTATCATTATGGTTAGGGTTATGGTTATATTAATGGATAGAGTTAGAGATCAGTTTAAGGCTAAAGTTATGGTTGCAATTAGGGCTAGTGTTAGGTTTAAAGTTAGGGTTAGGGCTAGGTTTTGGGTTATGTTAGGGCTAGGGTTAGTGTTACAGCTAATGTAAGTACTAGGTTTACAATTATGGCTAATTTTAATATTTTAGTGCTAGGTTTAGTGTTAGGGTTAATTTAGAGTTAGGGTGATTTTTAGAGCTAGAAGTGTAGGGTCAGTGTCAGGTTCAGGGTTCATTTTAGGGTTTGGCTTCCTACTCGAATTAGAGATAGGTTTAGGTCTAGATGTAAGGTTGGGGTTTGGTATAGGTTAATGTTTAGGGTTAGAGCTCTGGCTTGGTTTTGTTTTAGGGCTAGGTCTAGGGTTAGGGCTCATTTTAGGATTAGTGTTATGGTTTGGGCTAGTGTTAGGGTTAGGCTTAGGCTTCGGTTTAGGGCTAGATTTAGAGTTAGGTTTTGCCTAAGATTAGTGCTAAGGATAAGGATAGGGCAAGGGTTAGCACTAGGGTAATGGCTAGGATTACGGTTACGGTAAGGGATAAGAATAGAACGAATGATGGGGCTAGCGTAAGTGTTAGAGTTAGTCTTAGACCTAGGGTTAGGTTTAGGTTTAGGGATAGGGCTAAATTATGGCTAGGGTTATTTTAGGGCTAGTGTTGGGGCTAGTTTTAGGAATAGGCTTAGACATCGAGTTAGGGTTAGATTTATAATTAGGTTTTGATCTAAGGTTAGTGCTCTGGCTAAGACTAAGGCAAGGGTTAACATTACGGTTAGGGTTAGAGTTCGGGTTCAGTTTAGGGTAAGGATGTGGTTATAGCTAGGTTTAGGGCAAGATCAAAGGCTAGTATTAGGGTTAGAACTAGGGTTAGGGTTAGGGTTATGATGGAGGCTATTTTTAGGGCTACAATGAGGACTAGGATTTGTTTTAGGGTTAGGGATAGTATTAGGTCTATTGCTAATGTCAGGTCTAGGGTTACTGTAAGGGATATATTTAGTGTTAGATTTATGGCTTGGTCCAGTGTAAGGGTTAGGTTTTTGGTTAGGGTCAGATTTAGATCTAGGTTTATTTTTAGAATCAGGGTCAGGATTAAAGTTTGGGTTAAGGGTGCAGGACTCAAATTAGTGTTAGATTTAGGGTTTGGACAATGACAGGATTAGGTTTAGGGTTTCATTTTGGTTTAATGTAATGTATACTATTAGGTTTAGGCCTAGGGTTATCAGAAGAATTAGGGTTATCATTAAGGTAAAATGATAGGGTTAGCCCTAAGTTTAGGGCTAGGGTTATGATAGGATTAGGGCTAGTGTTTGAGTTAGTGTTAGGTTTAAGTATAGGGCTAAAGCTAAGTTTAGGACTCAGATTAAGGCTAGGTTTTGGGTTAGTTTAGGGCTAGGGTAAAGGCTACAACTAATGTATGATGTAGGTTTATGATTACAGCTAGTTATAGCATTAGAGTTAGGGTCTAGGTAATGTTATGGTTAGGCTTACAGTGAAGATGATGTTTAGAGCCAGGGTTAGTGTTAGGGTCAGAATCAGCGTCAAGGTTAGTTTGGGGTTAGGATTAGACTATAATTAGTGATAGGGTTAGGGCAACGTGTAGGGTTAGGGTTTGGTTTAGGTTAAAGGTTAAGGTTAGGGCTATGACTCGGTTTTGTTTTAGGGCTAGTGATAGGGTTAGGGCTAATTTTAAGATTAGTCTTAGGGTTAGGGCTAGTGTAAGTGTGAGATTTGGGCTTAGGTTAAGGAATCTGTATAAGAGTAGAGTTATGGTTAGATTTAGTCTTAGGGTTTTGGTTAAATTTAGAGTTAGGTTTTGATCTAGGTTTTGAGATAGAGCTAAATATAGGGCTAGGGTAGTCCTATATTTAGGGCTAGGTATATGATGATGCTAAGGAATTGGGTTAGAACTAGGTATAGGGCTAGTGTGAGAGTTAGAGTTAGTCTTAGGACTAGGATTAGGGTTAAGGATAGGGCTAAATTAGGGCTTGGATTAGGGCTAGGGTTAGTGTTAGGGTTAGGGATAGGTTTAGGTTTAGAGTAAGGGATGGGAATATAGCTACTTTTAGGACTAGGGTGAGAATTAGAATTAAGGTTAACGTTAACATAAGGGTTAGGGTTATGATTAAGGCGAGGTTCATGGCTAGGATGTGGGCTAAGTTTTGTATTAGGTTTAGGGCTAGGATTAGAGCTAGGTCTAATGCCAAGTCTAGAGTACAGTTACAGATAGTTTCAGCATTAGTTTTATGGCTAGGTCTATTGTAAAGGTTATGTTTCTTGTTAGAGTCAGGTTTAGAGCTATGGGTATTATTAGAGTCAAAGTCAAGGTTAGGGTTTGGGTTAGGTTAAAGTTCAGGGTTAGGGCTCAAATTAGTCTTATGTTTAGGGATTGGATAATGACACAGTTAGGTTTAGAGTTCAGGTTAGGTATAGGTTAATGGAGAGGGTTAAGGTTAGTGCTATGATTAGGGTTTGGCCTAGGGTTAGCATAAGTTTTATAGTTATCTTAGGGTAATAAATAGGGTTTGAGCTAGGGTTAGGGCTGGGTTTATGGTTAGGATTTGGTCTAGGGTTAGGCTTAGGGTTATGGTTAGGGCTAGGGTTATAGTTAGGGTTATCTTTAGGGTTAAAGCTAAGGTGGGGCTTGGATTAGGGCTAGGTTTTGTGATAGGTTAGGGCAATGGCTAATGTAAAAACTAGAGTAATGATTAAGACTAGTTTTATGGTTAATTCTAGGGCTAGGTGTAGTATTAGGGTTAGATTTAATGTTAAAGTTTAGACCTATGGTTAGTGTTAGTGTCACTGACAGTGCTCAGGTAGGGTAATGGTTGGGATTAAAGCAGAATTAGGAAAAGGGTTAGGTCTAGAGGTAGGGTTAGAGTTTTGGTTAAGTTAAGGGTTATTGTTAAGGCTAGGTCTAGTTTGTCTTTAAGACTAAAGCTATAATTATGGCTAGATATAAAATTAGGTTTAGGTCTAGGGCTAGTGTTAGGGTTAGGTTTAGATATAAGATTACCAGTAGGGCTAGTGTCAGGTTTCGGTTTAGGGTTAGGTTTAGATTTAGACCTAAGAATAATGTTAGGGTAGAATAATGGTAAGGGATACAGTTATCGTTTAGGTTATGGTTACATCTAGAATGAAGGCTAGGATTAGGACTATTTATAGA
The DNA here is from genome assembly GCF_047511675.1 of Marmota flaviventris. Taxonomy (NCBI): domain Eukaryota; kingdom Metazoa; phylum Chordata; class Mammalia; order Rodentia; family Sciuridae; genus Marmota; species Marmota flaviventris. The sequence goes on along the minus strand of NW_027287769.1, from coordinate 43,012 downwards.
GTTAGGCTTTGGTTAGGCTATGGATTAGTGCTAAGAATACGGTGAGCATTAGGGTGAGGTTTGGCTTAGGGTAAGAAATAGAGTTAAAGCTAGGGTTAGGACTAGATTAAGGGTTAGGTTTAGGGTTAAAGCTTGTGTTAAGCCTTGGATTAGGGCTAGTTTTGTATTAGTGTTAGGGCTAGTGTTATGGTTACAGCTATTGTAAGAACTAGGGTTATGATTAGGGTTAGTTTTAGGGTTAGGTTTAGGGCTAGATCTAGTGTTAGGGTTAGGTTTAAGGTTAGGTTAATGTTTAGAGCTAGGTTTAGTGTTTGTATATGAGTCAGGGTCATGGTTATGTTTAGGGTTAGGATTTGGTGGCAAATTAGGCCTAGGGTTAGGGCTGGTGTAGTGTTAGGGTTTGTTCTAGGGTAAGGGTTAATGTTAGGGGTATGGCTCGGTTTTGTTTTAGGGCTTGGGCTAGGGTTATGGCTATTTTAGAATTAGCATTAGGGTTAGAACTAGTTTCAGGGTTAGGCTGAGGCATCGGGTTAGGGTTAGTTTTAGAGATAGGTTTCAATCTAATGATAGTGCTAGGGCTAAGGATAGTGTAAGGATTATGACTAGGATTAGACCTTGGGTTAGGGTTATGGTAAAGGATAGGGTTAGAAGTACAGAAAGGTCTTGTCTGAGAATTATACTTAGTCTTAATTCTAGGGTTTGGGTTAGGTTTAGGAATAGGGCTAAATTAGGGCTAAGATAAAGTCTAGGTTTAGTGTTAGGGTTAGGGCTAGAGTTAGCATTATGATTAGGAATTCGGCTAGTGTTAGGGTTAGGGTTAGGGTTAGGGTAAGGGTTACGGATTATGTTATGTTTAGGGCTAGTGGAAGTGTTAGGTGTAGTGTTAGGTCTGGGTTAGGGTTATGATTATGGTTATGGTTAGGGTTGGGTTTAGGGCTAGGGTCTTCATTAGTGTTAGGGTTAGTTTTAGAGTAATGTATTGGATTAGATGTAAGATTAGGTTTAGGGTTAAGTTTAGGTTATGGTTAAATATAGGTTTATGAATAGGTTTAGTTTTTATTCATGGTAAGGTTTAGGGTTAAGTTTAGGGCAAAGTTTAGGTTTAGGGTTAGGTTGAGGGTTAGGTTTATGATTAGGGTTACGGATAGGGTTAGGTTTAGGGCTAGGGTTATCATTAGGGTTAGGGTGAGGGTAATGTTAGGGTTAGAACTAGTGTTAGTACTAAGTTTAAGTTTAGGATTAGGGCTAAGGTTAGGTTTCTGTTTAGGAATAGGGCTAGGGTTATGTTTAGGCTAAGGGTTGGGCTTTGAGCTAGGGTTATGTGTAAGGTGAGGGTTAGGGTTAGGGCTACATTTAGGATCATGGTTATGATTAGGGTAGGTTTAGGCCTCAGATTAGGGCTAGGTTTTGTGTTAGGTTTAGGCCCACAGTTAAGGCTATGTGTAATGAAAGATCTAGGGTTCTGGTTAGAGCTAGTTTTAGGGTTAGAGTTATGGCTATGTCTAGTGTTAGGTTAAGGTTTTCGTTTAGGTTCAGGTTTAGAGCTAGGTTTAGTGTTAGTGTTAGGGTCAGTGTTCAGGTTCAAGTTAGGTTTAAGATGAAAGCCAGAAATAGGACTAGAATTAGGTCTAGGGATATGGTTAGTGTTTGCTTTAGGTTAAGGATTATGTTAGGGCTAGGGCTCAGGGTTTTTTTTAGGTCTAGGTCTAGAGTTATGGCTATATTTAGGATTAGGCTTAGTACTAGGGCTACAGTTAGGGTTAAGTTTAGGTATAAGTTTACTGGTAGGGCTAGTTTTAGGGTTTGGTTTAGGGTGAGGGTCAGATTTAGACTGAGGGTTTGTGTTAGGTAAGGATTTGAGTTAGGGTTAGAGCCTGAATGAGGGCTAGAGTTAGGACTATTAATAGGATTGTGATTTGTATTAGTCTATGGATTAGGATTAGGACTAAGGTTAGTGTTATGGATAGGGTTTGACTTAGGGTAACTGATAGTTATACCTAGCGATAGGGTTATGTTTAGGGTTTAGGGCTAAGGCTAGGTTTAGGTTTACTTCTTGGGTTAGGGCTCAGATTAGGGCAAGTTTTTTCTGTTAGCTTTAGGGCTAGGGTTAGGGCTATGGCTAATATAAGAACTAAGGTTATGACTAGAGTTAGTATTTGGTCTAGATCTAGTGTTACCGCTATCTTTAGGATTAGTGTGATATTTAGAACTAAGATTAGTTTTAGAATATAAGTCAGGTTCAGGGTTAATTTTAGTACTAGGACATGAATTAGAGCTAGAAGGTTATGGCTAGGATTAGGGTTAGGGTTTGGTTTAGGTTCACATTTAGGGTTAAGACAACATCTCAGTTTTGTTTAAGGAATAAGGCTAAGTTTATGGCTGCTTTTAGGATTAGCAATAGTGTTAGGTCTAGTGGTAGGTTGAGGATTAGGCTTAGGTTTAGAGTCAAATGTAGAGTTATGGTTAGATCTAGAGTAGGGTCTAGGGCTAGGGTTAGGGCTAAGGTTAGGTCTTGTGTTATGTTTATTGTAATGGATAGGGTTAGAACTAGAAATAGGGCTGGGAGAGAGTTAGAGTTATTCTTAGGCCAAGGTTAGGAGTAGAGTTATGGTTAGGGCTAAATTAGGGCTAGGATTAGGGCTAGGGTTAGTGTTAGGTTTATGCCTATGGTTAGGGCTAGAGATATGGATAGTGTTAGGGTTAGGTTTAGTGATAGGGTTAGGGACAATGATGGGGTTATACCTAAGTTCAGGTCTAGGGTGAGGGTTCAAATTAGAGATAGGGCTAGTGTTAGTGTTTGGGATAGCATTAAGGCTAGGTATAGGCCTAAGTTGAGGACTAGTGTTTGTGTTAGGGTTAGGGCTAGGATTAGGACTGTTGCTAATGTCAGGTCTGGATTTATGGTTATGGTTAGTTTTAGGGCTAGGTTATGGCTAGGTCTAGTGTAAGGGTTAAGTTTAGGTTAAGGGTCAGGTTTAAAGCTAGGTGTATTATTAGGGTCAGGGTACGAGTAGGGTTTGGTTTAGATTAAGATTTAGGGTTAAGACTTTAATTAGCTTTAGGGATAGGGTTAGGGTCTGGGTTAGGGTAATTGATAGGGTTAGGTTAAGGTTTCTGGTTAGGTTTAGAATAATGAATAGGGTTAGTGTTAGCAATAGTGTTAGTGTTAGGCCTGGGGTTAGCATTTGGGTTAGGCTTATCTTTAGGGTAATGGATAGGGTTAGAGGTAAGGTTAGGGCTAGGGTTAAGTTTAGAATTAGTAATAGGGTTAGGTTTAGGCCTAGGGTTAGTGTCAGGGTTAGTTTTGGGGTAAGTGTTAGCGTTTGAGCTAGGATCAGGGCTAGCGTGAGGGTTAGGGTTAGAGTGAGGGCTAATGTTAGGGTTAGCATTAGGGTTATGTTTAGATTAAAGTGAGAGTTTGAGTTAGAATTAGGGTTAGGGCGAGGTTTAGGTTTAGGGTAGGTCTAGGCTTATGGTTAGTGTTACAATAGAGTTAGTCTTTACATTAGGTTTACAGCTAGGATAAGGGCAATTTTTTGTGTGAGGTTTATGGCTATCATTAGGGCTATGGGTAATGTAAGAGCTAAGGACATGGTTATGGCTAGTTTTAGGGTTAGGGTTATGGATAAGTCCAGTGTTCTAGTTAGGTTTTGGGTTAGGATAAGATTTAGAGCTAGAGTTTGTTTTAGGGTAACTGCCATTGTCAGGTTAGGGTTAGGTTTAGGGTGAGGGCCAGATTTATGGCTAGCGTTGGGTCTAGGGATAGAGTTAGTCTTTACGTTAGGTTAACTGTTATTGTAGGGCTAGTGCTAGGTTTTTATTTAGGGCTAAGGTTAGATTTATGACTCTATTTAGGATTAGGTTTGGTCTAGTGCTAGTGTTACTGTTAGGTTAAGGTATAGGTCTACCAGTAGGGGTAGGGGTAGGGTTTGCTTTAGGGTTAGTGTCAGGTTTAGACCTAGGATTAGTGTTAGGTTCAGAATAAGAGACATGGTTAGAGTTAGGGTTAGAGCTAGAATGAGGGCTAGGATTCGGACTAGTAATAGGGATATGGTTTGGGGTAGTGTTAGTGTTAGATTTAGGCCTAGGTTTAGGGCTAGAGTTAGGGTTAGCATTAGGTTTAGTGTAAGGTATGATGTTACAGCTATGTTTAGTGCTAGGATAAGGGATAAATTTCGGGTTAGGTCTAGAATTAAAATTAGGGTTAGGATTAAGTCTATGCTTAGAACTAGGATTAGAGATAGGGATAGGGCTAATGTCAGGTCTAGGTTTAAGTTTAGGATAGGGTTAGGGATAGGGCCATGGTCCAGTTTTGTTTTAGAACTAGGCCTAGGGTTAGGGCTAGTTTTATGATTAACGATAAGTGTTAGGGCTAATGGTAGGGTCCAGTTTAGGCTTACATTTATTCGTATGGTTAGATATAGGTTTAGGGCTATGACTAGTGTTAGGGATCAGGTTAGGACTAGTGTTAGGGTTATGGTAATGGATAGGGTTAGAACTAGAGATAGGGATAATTCAAGAATTTACGTTAGTCTTTGGGCTAGGGTTAGGAGTAGTTTTAGGGTTAGGGCTAAATTAGGGCTAGGATTAGCACTCAGGTTAGTGTTAGGTATAGGGTTAGTGTTAGTGTTATGGTTAGGATTGGATTTAAGGGAAGGGATAAGGTTATAGCTAGCTTTAGAGCTAAGGCGAGGGTTAGAAATAGGGTTAGGGATAAGGTGACGGTATGGGTTAGAATTAAGGCTAGGTTTAGGGTTAACCTGAGGGTTTGTGTTAGGGCTAGGGCTAGGATTTGGACTAGGGTTAATGTCAGGTCTAGGTTTATGGATAGTATTAGTTTTAGCATTAGGTTATAGCTATGTCTATTATAAGGGTTAGGTTTAGGGTAGGGGTCAGGTTTAGAACTATGTGTATTATTAGGGTCTGGGTCTGGATAGGGTTTGGTTTAGTTTCAGATTTAGGGTTAATGCTTGAATTAGCAGTGGGTTAGGGTTAGGGTTAGGGTAATTGAAAGAATTAGTTTTATGGTTCCAGTTAGGTTTAGAGTAATGAATAGGGTTAGTGTTAGTGATAGGGTTATCGTTAGGCCTAGTGATAGCATTTGGGTTAGGCTTATCTTTAGGGTAATGGATAGGTTTAGAGCTAAGGTTAGTGCTAGGGGTTAAGGTTAGGATTAGGGTTAGGGTTAGGGTTAGGCCAGGGTTAATGTTAGGGTTTGGTTTAGGGTAAGTGTAGGCATTTGAGCTAGGGTTAGGGCTAGGGCAAGGGTTAGGGTTTGAGTCAGGGCTAGGGTTAGGTTTAGGGTTAGGGTTATGTTTAGACTGAGGATTAGAGTTTGAGCTAGGGTTAGGGCTAGGGCAAGGGTTAGCATAAGGGTTAGGTCTAAAGTTATGGTTAAGGTTAAGTTTAGAGCTAGGATGAGGGCTAGGCTTTGTGTGAGTGTTTAGGCCTAAAGTTAGGGCTATGGGTAATGTAAGAGCTAGGGATATTGTTATGGCTAGTGTTAGGATCAGACTTATGTATAAATGTAGTGTTAGGGTTAGGTTTTGGTTTAGGATAAGGTTTAGAGCTAGGGTTTCTATTAGGGTAAGGGTCATTGTTGGGTTAGGTTTAGTTTTATGCTGAGGGCCACAATTAGGACTAGCATTTGTCTAGTGAGAATTTGAGTCTTTACATTAGGTTAAGGGTTATTGTGAGGGCTAGTGCTAGGGTTTTTTTAGGGCTAAGGCTAGATGTGTGGCTATATTTAGGATTAGGTTTGGTCTAGTGCTAATGTTATTGTTAGTTTTAAGTATAGGTTTACCGGTAAGGGTGGTGTTAGTTTTCGGTTAAGAGTTAGGGTCAGGTTTAGATCTAGGGTTAGTGTTAGGATCAGAATAAGTGTCAGGGTTAGGATTAGAGTTAAAGCTAGAATGAGTGCTAGGTTTAGGACTAGTAATAGAGTTAGGGTTTGGGGTAGGCTAAGGATTAAGTTTAGGACTAGTGTTGCATTAGGGAGAAGGTTTGGCTTAGGGTAAGGGATAGGGTTATAGGTACGGTTAGGGTTAGGTTTAGAGTCAGGGCTTGGATTAAGCTAGGATTTGTGTTAGCATTAGGGCTATAGCTAATGAAAGAACTAGTTTTCTGATTAGGGCTAGTTCTAGGGTTAGGGTTAGGGCAGTGTTTAGAGCTAGGGGTATTATTAGGGTCTGACTCAGGGTCAGGGGTATTATTAGGGTCTGACTCAGGGTCAGGGTTATTTCTATGGTTAGGGTTGTGACTCAAATTAGGGCTAAATTTAGGGATATGTATAATGTTAGTGTTTGGTTTAGGTTAAGGGTTTGGGTTAGATTATGTCTTGGTTTTGTTTTAGGGCTAGGGTAGGGTTAGATCTAGTTTTCCAATTAGCATTAGGTTTACGGCTAGTGTTAGGGTGAGGTTTCAGTTTAAGATTAGGGTTTACAACCAGGTTTAGTGCTACAGTGATGTTAGGATTGGAGCTAGGGATAGAGCTAGTGTTTGGGTTATGGTAAGGGATAGGTTTTTAATAATGATAGGTCTTGGGCGAGAGTGAGAGTTACTCTTAGGGCTAGGGATAGAATTAGGTTTAGGATTAGGGTTAATTTAGGGCTAGGATTAGCCCTAAGGTTGGTGTTAGGTTTTGGCCTAGGATAGGGCTAGGGATAGGGTTAGCGTTACGGTTAGGGTAAGGTATGATGCTACAGCTACATTTTGGGCTAGGGCATGGTATAAAATTAGGGTTAGGGTTCTGGTTAAGGTTAGGATTAGGATTAAGGCTAGGCTTAGGGCTAGGATTAAGGGGATGGTTTGTGCTAGGGTTAGGGCTAGGATTAATTCTAGGGCTAATGTCAGTTCTAGGGTTATTGTTAGGGATAGTTTTAGGTTTAGGTTTATGGCCAGGTCTATTGTAAGTGTTATGTTGAGGGTTAGGGTCAGGTTTACTGCTAGGGGTATTATTAGGGTCAGAGTCAGGGTTAGGGTATGGGTTAGGTTAAGCTTTAGGGTTAGGGCTAAATTTAGCCTTAGTGTTAGGGTAATGGATATGGTTAAGTTTCAGGTTCAGGTTAGGTTTAGTATAATGGACAGTGTTAGGGTAAGGCATAGGCTTAGAGTTAGGCCTAGGGACAGAATTTGTTTAAATATGGTTCAGGTAATGGATAGGATTAGAGCTACAGTTAGCATCAAGGTTATAGTTAGTTTCGGGCTATGGTTAGGATTATGCCTAGGATGAGAATTTGCTTAGAGTTATGGTTAAGGTAATGGATAAAATTATATCTAGGTTTAGGGCTAGTGTTATGGTTAGGAATAGGGTTATGGTTAGGAATAGGATTAAGTCTAGGTTTAGAGTTAGGGTTGGGCCAGTTTTAGGGTTAGGGTTAGGTATAGGGTAATGATTAGGGTTAGGATTAGGGTTAAAACGAGGTGTAGGTCTCAGTTTAGGGATAGGTTTTGGGTTAGGCTAGTGCTAGGATTAAGAAGTAGAGTTATGATTATGGCTACTTTTAGGGTTACTGTTAGGGCTTGATCTAGTTTTAGGGTTACATATACTTTTAGGTTTCTGTTAGAGCTAGGGTTAGAGTAAGGTCAGAGTCAGGCTCAAGGTTAGTCTTAGGACTGGAATTAGGGCTAATTTTAGGGCTAGGTGTAGGGTTAGGTTTTGGTTTAGGTTAAGGGTTAGGGTTATGTAAGGGTTAGGTAAGGGCTATGGCTCGATTTTGTTTTAGGGCTTGAACAAGATTAGGGTTAGTTTTAGGATTAGTGTTAGTGTTAGGGCTACTGTTAGTGTGAGGTTTAGGCTTAGGGTTAAGGTTGGACTTAGAGTTATGGTTAGTTCTAGGGTTAGGGCTATGGGTAGTATTGGGGCTAAGGTTATGTCAAGTGTTACAGTTATGGTAAGGAATAGGACTATATCTGGGAATAGGGCTAGGGTGAGAGTTAGAATTAGTCTTAGTGCAAGTGGTAGGGTTAGGGCTAAATTAGGGCTAGGATTGGGTCTAGGATTAGTGTAAGTGTTATGTCTAGAGTTAGAGTTAGGGTTAGATTTTGGGGAAGGGGTGGGGTTGTAGCAAGGTTCATAACTAGGGCGAGGGATAGAATAGGGATAGGGCTACAGTTAGGGTTTGGGTTAGGATCAAGGCTCGTTATAGGGCTAGGATGAGGGCTAGTGTTTGTGTTAGGTTTATGGCAAGAATTAGGGCTAGGGCTAATATCAGGTCTAGGGTTATGCTAGGAATAGTTTTGGGGTAAGATTTATGGCTAGGTTTAGTGTCAGAGTTAGGTTTAGGGTGAGGTTCAAGTTGAGAGCTAGGGGTATTATAATAGTGTCAGGTTTTGGGTTTGGGTTAGGTTGAGGTTTAGGGTTATGGCTCAAATTATCATTAGGTTTGAGTTAGAGTTAGGTAATGGATAAGGTTAAGTTTAGACTTCAGGTTAGGTTTAGGGCTCAGATTAGGTTTAGGGTAATGGATAGGTTTAGGGTTAGGCCTAGGGTTAGTTTTAGATTTATGGTCATCATTAGGGAAATGAATAGGGTTAGAGCTAGGGTTAGGGCTAGGGTTATGTTTAGGATTAGGGCTAGATTTAGAGTTAGGGGTTAGGGTTAAGGCTAGGGTTAGTTTTAGGGTATGGGTTACGGTTTGAGCTAGGGTTAGTGCTAAGGATAGGGTTAGGTTTAGGATTAGGTCTAGGATTAGGATTAGGGTTACCATTAGGGTTAAGTGTATGGACAGGTTTAGATGTTGAGTTAGGGGGTTTAAGGTTAGGTTTAGATTTAGTAGTAGGTTTAGTGTTAAGTTTAGCATAATTGTTAGGGTTTGAGCTAGGTTTAGGACTATGGTAAGGTTTAGATTTATGGTTAGGTCTAGGATTAGGTTTACAGTTAGGGTTAGATTAGGTTTAGGTTTAGGGCTAAGGTTATCGTGATGTTTATGTTTAGGGTCAGGGTAATTGATGCGGTTAGGGCTAAGGTTAAGTCTAGTTTTAAGTTTAGGATTAGGGCTAGGGCTAGGGTTAGGTTTAGGGTTGGGCTTATCATTTTCTTATGGTTAGGTTAATGGTAAGGGTCAGGGATTGAGTAAGTGTTAGGGCTAGGTTGAGGCTTCAGGTTAGAATCAGGGCTAGGGATAGAGTAAGGATTAGGGTTATGGTTAGGGCTAGGTTTAGCTTTTGGTTTAGTGTTATTATTAGGGTAATGGCTAGAGTTAGGTCTAGAGATTGGGTTATGGTTACAATTAGGATTAGGACTAGGGTTGGGGTTAGGGTTTGGTCTATGGTTAGTTTAGGGTAATGGCTAGTATTTGAGCTAGTGTTAGTGCTAGGGCTAGATTGAGGATTAGGTTCAGCCATTGGTCTAGGGACAGGATTATGGTAGGTGTAGAGTTAGAGTTAAGTTTAGGGCTAGGGTTAACATTAGGGTTAGGATAAGGGTTAGGGTAATGGATATGGTTAGATGTAGGTTTATGTTTATGTTTAGGGTTATATTTAGTTTTAAGATTAATGTTAAGGCTATGGTTATGTTTAGGCTTATGGTAAGGGTAAGGTTTTGAGCTAGGTTTAGGGCTATTTTGAGTGTTACTTTTAGGGTTAGGTCTATTGTTAGTTTTCTGGTTAGGGTTAGGTTTATGTTTAGGGTTTAGGCTAGGTTTATCAATACAGTTAGGTGTAGGGTTAGGTAAAGTGTAGATTTAGAGCTAGGTTTAGGGCTAGGGTTAAGTATAGGGTTAGGGCTAGGGTTAGGGTTTCGCGTAAGGTATAGGTATAAGTTTATATTTATGGCAGGGTTAGGCTTTGAGTAAAGTTTGAGACTAATGCTAGGGTTGGGTTTAGGGTTAGGGTTAGGGCTAGGGTTAGGGTTGGGGTTTCACTTAGGGCTAGATTTAGGCCTAGAATTCACTCTAGGTTTTGTGTTAGTTTAAGGCATAGAGTTAGAGCTAATGTAAGAGCTAAGATTATGATTAGGGCTAGTTGTAGGGTTAGGGTTATGGCTATGTCTAGTGTTAGGTTTAGGTTTTTGGTTATGGTAAGGTTTAGAGACAGATTTAGTGTTAAAGGCAGGGTCAGTGTTCAGATTAGAATTAGAGTTAAGGTTAAATCAAGTATTGGGACTAGGTTTAAGCCTAGCGGAAGATTAGTCATTGCGTTAAGTTAAGGGTTATTTTTAGGGCTCAGGCTAGTTTTTTGTGTAGGTCTAGAGCTAGAGTTAAGGCTAGATTTAGTTTACTGGTAGGGCTAGTGTTATGGTTTGGTCTAGGGTTAGAGTCAGGTTTAGACCTAGGTTAGTGTTATTGTCAGAATAAGGGTCAGGGTTATGGTTAAGGTTTGGGATAAGTTTTGAGCTAGAATGATGGCTAGGGTTAGGACTATTAATATGGTGAGAGTTTACATTATCCTGAGGATTAGGTATAGGTCTAGGAATACCATTAGTGGTAGGGTTTTTCTTAGGTTTAAGGATAGGGTTAAACTTAGTGTTAGGGGTAGGGGTAGGAGTAGGGTTAGTTTTATGGTTAAAGCTAGGTTTAGAGCTCCAATTAGGGCTAGATTTTGTGTTAGTGTTAGGGCTAGGGTTAGGTCAACAGGTAAAGTAAGAACCAGTGTTACAATTAATTAGAGTTAGGGTTAGGGGTAGTGCTAGTGATAGTGTTAGATGTATGGCTAGGGTGATATTTAGAGCTAGAGTTATTTTTAGGATTAGAGTCAGGGTCACGGTTAGCTTTAGTGTTTTAGTTAGGACTCAAATTAGGGCTAGGTTTACTGTTTGGGTTTTGTTTAATATTAGTATTATGTTTAGAGCTAGGGTGAGTGTTAGGATATGAATCAGAGTCAGGGTTAGTTTTAAGGTTATGGTTCGGACTCAATTAGGGCTAGGATTAGTTCTTATAGTAGTTTTGGGTTTGGTTTAAGTTAAGATATAGGGTTAGGCCCATTGCTCAGTTTTGTTTTAGTCCTAGGGTTAGGGTTAGGTCTAGTTTTACAATTAGTATTAGGGTTTGGGCTAGTGTTAGTTTTAGGCTTAGACTTAGGTTTAGGGTTATATTTATAGTTGGGTTTATATCTAGGATTAGGCTAGAATTAATGATAGGGCAAGGGTTTGGGCCAGGGTTAGAGTTATGGTAAGAGATAGGGTTAGAACTAGGGATAGGGCTAGTGTGAGATTTAGAGTTAGTGATAGGGCTAAAATTAGAGTTAGGGTTTGGGATAGGGTTAAATTAGGGCTAGGAATAGGGCTAGGGTTAGTGTTCAGCTTATGCCTAGCGATAAGGATAGGGTTAGGGTTAGGGTTAGAATAAAGAATGGCATTATAGCTAGGTTTAGACGTAGGGTGAAGGTTGGTTACAGTTAGGGTTCGGGTTGGGGTTAGGGTTATGATTAAGGCAAGGTTTAGGGCTAGGATGAGGGCTAGTGTTTCTTTTATATTCAGGGCTAGGATTAGTGCTAGGGCTAATATCAGGTCTAGAGTTATGGTGAAATATAGTTTTAGGGTTAGGATTATGGCTACGTCTAGTGTAAGAGTTAGGTTTAGGGTAAGGGTCAGGTTTAGAGCTCAGGGAATTATTAGGATAAGGGTTTGGCTTAGGTAAGGATTTAGGTTTATGGCTCAAATTAGCATGGGGTTAGGTTATAGTTAGGGTTTGGTTTAAGGTTCAGGTTTGGTTTGGGGTAATTGATACGGTTAGCATTAGTGATAGGGTTAGTTTAGGCTTAGGGTTACCATTAGGGTAAGGGTTATGGTTAGGGTAATTGATAGGGTTAGAGCTTAGATTTGAACTAGAGTTATGGTTAGGAATATGCCTTGAGTAAGAGTTAGAGTTAGTGTTAAAATTAGCGTTAGGGATAGGGTTAGAGTTATGTTAAGCATAAAGGTTAAGTTTTGAGCGAGGGTTAGGGCAAGGTTTAGTGTTAGGTCTAGAGATAACATTATGGTAGGTTTAAGATTAGGGTTAGAGTTAAGGCTAGGTTTATCATTAACATTATGTTTAGGTTTAAGATAACGGATAGGATTAATTTAGGTTTAGATTTGGTTTAGAGTTAGAATTAGTGATAGTTTTAGGATTAGAGCTATGGTTATGTTTAGGTTTATGCTTAGGTTTTTGGTTTGATCTAGAGTTAGGGCTATGCTGAATGTTAATTTTAGGGTTATGTCTCTGGTTATTGTTCCAGTTAGGGTTAGGGTTAACGTAAGTGTTGTGGCCGGGATGTCAATAAGTTTAGGTTTAGGGTTAGCGTAATGGGTAGATTTAGAGCTAGGTTTAGGGCTAGGTTAAGTTTAGGATTTGAGCTAGGGTTAGGGTGAGAGTTAGGGATAGGTCTAGGTTTATGTTTAGGGTAAAGGTTAGGCTTTGACTATCTTAGGACTAAGGCGAGGGCTAGGGTTAAGTATAGGGCTAGTGTTTGGGTTAAGGTTATGCTAAAGGCTAGATTTAGCCCTAAAATTAGCTCTATGTTTAGTGTTAGGTTTAGGCCTAGGGTTAGGGCTATGGGTAATGTAAGGTCTAGGGTTATGATTGGGGCTAGTTTTAGGGTTAGGGTTATGGCTGGGTCTAGATTTAGGTTTAGGTTTTGGTTAGTTTCAGGTTTAGAGTTAGGTTTAGTGTTAAAGGCAGGGTCAGTGTTTGAGTTAGAGATAAAGTTAGCATTACAACCAGAATTAGGACTAGATTTAAGTCTAGGGTTAAACCTAAGGATTAGGAATAGGTCTAGGTTTTTCATGAGGTTTAAGGTTTTGCTTACCGTAAGGCATAGTGTTAGGGCTAGGGTTACGTTTATGGTTAGGGTTAAAGCTAGGTTTAGGGCTCAGATTCAGACTAGTTTTTGTGTGAGTTTTAAGGCTAGGGTTAGGTCAATGGCTAATATAAGAACTAGGGTTACAATTAGGGTTAGAGGTAGGGATAGGTCAAGTGTTAGGGTTAGGTTTAAGATTTGGGTGATATTTATAGCTAGGGTTAGTGTTATGATATCAGATAGGTCAGGGTTAGTTTTAGGGTTAGGGTTAGGACTCAAATTAGGGCTAGGTTTACTGTTAAGGTTCAGTTTAAATTTAGGGTGGTGTTTAGAGCTAGGATGAGTGTTAGAATATAATTCAGGTTCTGGGTTACTTTAAGGTTATGATTAGGACTCAAATTAGGGCTATGGTTAGATCTAGGTATAATGCAACTGTTTGTTTTAAGTTAAGGTGGGTTAGGCCTGTTGCTCGGTTTTGTTTTAATTCTATGGATAGGGTTAGGGCTAGTTTTATGATTAGCTTTAGGTTAGGTCTAGGGTTATTGTTAGGTTTAGGATTAAGGCTAGATTCAATTATTAGTGCTAGGTTTTGTGTTAGGTTTTGGGCAAGAATTAGGGCTAGGACTAATGTCAGGTCTAGGTTTATATTAAGTGATATTTTTAGGGTTAGGTTTATGGCTAGGTCAAATTAAAGTGTTAAGTTTAGGGAAAGGGTCAGATTAAGAGCTGGGGTTTTATTAGGGTCAGAGTCAGGCTTCAGGTTTGGATTAGGTTAAGGTTAGGGTAAAGGCTCAAATTAGCATTAAGGTTTGAATTAGGGTTAAGGTAATTGATAGTGTTAGGTTTAGGGTTCAGGTAAGGTTTAAGATAGTGGTAGGTTTAGGGTTTGGCTTAGGGTTAGCATTACAGTTATGGTTATTTTTAGGGTAATTTATAGGATTAGACCTAGGGTTAGGCCTAGGGTTATGGTTAAAATAGGGCTAGAATTAGGGTTAGGGTCAACTTTATGGCAAGGGTTACAGTTAGGATTAGGTTTAGGGTATGGTTTAGGTTTTTAGCTAGTATTTTTGCTATGGCTAAGGTTTATTTAGAGTTTGGCCTAGGATTGTGGTCATGGTTAGTGTTACAGTTAAGGCGAGGGTTATCATTAGGGTTAGGGTAATAGGTTTAGATGTCAGGTTAAAGATAGGGTTAGCTTTCGGTTAGCCTTAGGTTTAGGTTTAGAATTAGGTTTAGGATTTGAGCTAACTTAGATTTTAGGTTAGGGTTAGTTTCACTGTTAGTTCTTAGGTTTAGGTTTAGGGTTAGCATAGGTTTATCTTTAGGTCTAGTGTTATCATTAGGGTTAAGTTTAGGGTTAGGGTAATGGGTAGGGTTCGATCTAGGGTTTGGGCTAGGGTTAAAGTTAGGATTAGGGCTGGGGTTAGGGCTATGGTTAGGCCTTGGGTTAGTGTTAGGGTTAGGTTAAGTGTAATGATTAGGGATTGAACTAGGTTTAGGGCTAAGTTGAGGGTTAGGGTTACAGTCATGTCTAGGGTAGGGTTAGGGTTAAGTTTAGGGCTAGGGTTATCATTAGTTTTAGGGTTATGGTTAGTGTAATGGATAGAGTTATTAGTGCTAGGCTTTGGGCTATTTTTACAGTTAGGATTAGGGCTAGAGTTAGTGAGGTTTAGGGTTTTGGCTAGTGTTATGTTTAGTGTAAGTTTTAGGGTTTGAGCTAGAGTTAGGGCTAGAACAAGGGTTAGGGTTAGGTTTAGGGTTAGGGATAGTTTTAGGGTTGGGTTATGCTTAGGGTTAGGTTTAGGGCTGTAATTATGGCTAGGTTTTTTGTGAGGTTTAAGGCTCATGTTAGATATATGGGTAATGTAAGAGCTAGAGTTATGGTTATGGCTAGATTTAGAATTCGTCTAGTGTTAGGGTGAGCTTTTGGGTTAGGATAAGCTTTATAGCTAGGGTTTTTGTTAGGGTAAGTATCAGGGTTCAGGTTAGGATTGGGTTTAGTGTTAGGTCCAGAATGAGGACTGGGGTTAGGTCTAGGGTTACAGTGAGTGTTTGGCTTGGTTAAGGGATATTGTTAGGGCTAGGGCTAGGGTTATGGCTATACTTAGGATTAGATTTAGGCCTAGGGCTAGTGTTAGTGTTAGGCTTTGGGTTAGTGTTACTGGTAGGGCTAGTGTTAGGTTTTGGATAAAATTTCGTGTCAGGTTTAAACGTAGGTTTAGTGTTAGGGTCAGAATAAGGGTCAGGGTTAGGGTTAGGGTTTGGGTTAAGTTTAGAGGTAGAATGAGGGCTAAGATTAGTATTAGGAATGGAGTTAAGTTTTGAGGTAGGCATAGAATTAGAGTTAGGACTAGGGTAGCAATAGGGTAAAGGTTTGACTAAGTGTAAGAAATAGGGTTAGAGCTTGGAGTAGGACTAGGGATAAGGCTAGGCTTAGGGCCAGGGTTAGGGTTAGGGTTAAAGTAAGGGTTAAGCTTGAATTAGGGCTAGGTTTTGTGTTAGGTTTAGGGCTATGGCTAATTTAAGAACTGGCATTACGATTAGGGCTAGTTTTAGGGTTAGGTTTAGGGCAAGGTCTAGTGTTAGGATTAGGTTTAGGGATAGGATGATGTTTAGAGCTAGGGTTAGTGTTAAGGTCGGAGTCAGTGTTAGTATTAGTTCTAGATTTAGGTTAGGACTAGGTGTAGGGTTAGGGTTTCGTTTTTTTTTTAGGTTTAGAGTCAGTGCTTTGGCTTGGTTTTGAATGAGGGTTAGGTCTAGGGTT
The DNA here is from genome assembly GCF_047511675.1 of Marmota flaviventris. Taxonomy (NCBI): domain Eukaryota; kingdom Metazoa; phylum Chordata; class Mammalia; order Rodentia; family Sciuridae; genus Marmota; species Marmota flaviventris. The sequence continues at coordinate 27,531 of NW_027287769.1, read as the reverse complement.
AGGGCTAATTTTTAAATTAGCATTAGGGTTAGAGCTAGTGTTAATGTGTGGTTTAGGCTTAGGTTTAGTGTTATATTTAGAGTTAGGGTTAGATCTAGGTTTAGGGCTACAGTGAAGGTTAGGGCTAGGGTTAGGTCTAGGGTTTGAATTATCATAAGGGATAGGTTAAGAACTAGGCATATTGCTAGGGCGAGAGTTAGAGTTAGTCTTAGTGTTAGGTTTAGATATAGGGTTAGAATTATGGCTCATTTAGGGCTAGTATTATAGCTAGTGTTACTATTAAGGCTGAGCCTAGGTTTATGGCTAGGGTTATGGTTATGTTTATGGTTAGGTATGATGTTATAGCTAGCTTTAGAACTAGGGCAAGGGTTAAAATTTGGTTTAGGTCTATGGTTAGTTAGGGTTAGGTTTAGGATTAAGGCTAAGATTAGGGCTAGGATTCGGGCTAGAGTTTGTTCTTGTGTTAGGGCTTCATTAGGGCTAGGGCTAATGTCAGGTCTAGGGTTATGGTTAGAGATAGTTTTAGGGTTAAACTTATTAGTGTTAGGATTAGGTTTATGGATATGTTTAGGTTTAGGGTTCAGGTTAGGTTTATGGTAATGTATAGGTTTAGGTTAGGAATAGGTTTAGGGTTAACCTAGTGTTAGCATTAGTTTTAGGATAAGGGTAATGGATAGGATTACAGCTGGGGTTAGGGCTAGGTTTATGGTTAGGATTAAGGCTAGGGTTAGGGTTAGGTTTTGGATTATGGCAAGGGTTAGGGTTAGGGTTAGGTTTAGGGTGTTAGGGCTAGAATAGGTTTTATGGTTAGGGTTAAAGTTAGTGTTATTGCTCCAATTAGGGATAGGTTTTGTGTTAGGATAGGGCTAGATTTAGGGCTTCAGCTAATGTAAGAGTTAAGGTTACAAATATAACTCGTTTTAGGGTTAGGGTTAGGGGTAGGTATAGGGTTAGTTTTAGGTTTAGGTTTTGAGTGATGTTTGGAGCTAGCGTTAGTGTTATGGTCAGAGTCAGGCTCAGGTTTGTTTTAGGGTTAGGGATAGGACTCGAATTAGAGCTAGGATTAGGCCTAGGTGTAGCCTTATTGTTTGGTTTATGTTAAAGTTTAGGGTTAGGGATATGGCTTCATTGTTTTGTAGGACTAGGGCTAGGTTAAAGCTAGTTTTAGGATTAGCATTAGTATTTCGGCTTGTGTTAGTGAGATGTTTAGTTAGGGTTAGGGTTTGATTTAGAGTTAGGCTTAGAGATAGGATTAGGGCTAGAGCTAGTGTTAGGTTTAATGTAAATGCAAGTGATAGGATTTTGGTAAGAAATAGGGTTAGCAATAGAAATACGACTAGGACGAGAGTTAGAGTTTGTCTTAGGGCTAGGGTTAGGTTGGATTTAGGGGTAAATTAGGGCTAGGATTACGTCTAGCGTTTGTATTAGAGTTAGGCCTAGTTTTAGACTTAGGTTTATGTTTGGGGATAGGGTTAGGTTTAGAGGAAGGGATGGGGTTAGAGCTAGTTTTGGAGTTAGGTCGAAGGTTAGAATTTTGGTTAGGGCTAGGGTTATATTTGGTTTAATAATAAGGCTAGGTTTAGGGCTAGGATGAGGGCTAGAGTTTGTTTTAGGGGTATGGCAAGAATTAGGGCTAGGGCTAGTGTCAGGTCTAGGCTTACGTTAGGGATAAACTGAGGGTTAGATTTATGGCTAGGTCTAGTGTAGGGGTTAGGTTTAGGGTAAGGGTCAGGTTTAGATCTAGGGGTATTATTACAGTTAGAATTAGGTTTCTGGTTTGGTTTAGGTTAGGGTTTAGGTTTAGCGCTTGAATTAGCATTAGGGTTTGGTTAGGGTAATGATAGGCTTACGTTTAGGGTTAATGTTAGGGGTAGGGTAATTGATAGGGTTACATTTAGCAAAAGGTTAGGGTTAGGTTTAGGCCTAGGGTTATGTTTGTGTTAGGATTAAAGCTAGATTTGGGGTTTGGATGAGGGCTAGGTTTTGTGTTAGGGTTAGGGCAAGTTTTAGAGATAGTGATAATGTCAGGTTTAGGGTTATAGCTACGGATAGTTATAGAGTTAGGTATATGGCTAGGTCTAATATTAGGTTTAGGGTAAGAGCCAGGTTAAGGGTAAGTTGTATTGTTAGGGTCAGGGTCAGGATTCGGTTTTGTGTTAGGTTAATTATTAGGATTATGGCTCAAATTAGCATTAGGGTTAAAATTAGGGTTAAGTTAATGGATAGGTTTAGGTTTAGGATTTAGGATAAGATTAGGGTAATTTGTAGAGTTAGGGTTAGTTATAGGGTTAGGGTTAGGCCTAGGGTTAGCATTTGGGTTAGGGTTATAATTAGGGTAATGAATAGCATTAGAGCCAGTGTTAGGCCTAGGCTTTTGGATAGAATTAGGGCTAGAGTTAGGGTTAGGGTTAGGGTTAGGTCTATTGTTAGGGTTTGGGTTAGGTTTAGGGTACAGGATATGTTTTGAGGTAGAGTTAGAGCTAGGGTGAGGGTTAGGTTTAGGATTATGTCTACGGTTAGATTTATGTTTAAGGTTAGTGTTAGTGTTAGGGTTAGGGCTGAGCTTATATTTAGAGTTAGGTTAATGGATAGGGTTAGATGTCAGGTTAGGATTAGGCATAGTTTTAGGTTTAGGTTAGTGTTAGTTTTAGGGCTAAGATTATCATTAGAGTTAGGGTAATGGATAGGGTTAGATTCCAAGTTAGGGTTAGGGGTAGTTTTAGGTTTAGGGTTAGTGTTATAGTTTGGGCTAGGGTTAGTGTCAGAGTAAGGGTTAATGTTTTATCTAGGTTTAAGGCTACAATGAGGGTTTGCTTTAGGATTGTGTCTAGTATTAGGTTTACAAATAGGATTAGAACTAGGTTTATCATTAGGTTTAAGGTTCGGTTTAGGGTAATGGATAATTTTAGAATAAGATTACACTAGTGTTAACATTATGATTAGGGCTAGTAGTAGGATTATGTTTAGGGATAGGGATGGGGTTATGTTTAGGTTGAGTTTTGGGTTTTATCTAGGGTTAGGTCTAAGGTGAGGTTTAAGGTTAGCATGAGGGTTAGGCTTAGGATAAGGGATAAGTTTAGGTTAGGGTTAGGGTTACACTTTGGGCTAGATTTAGGCTTAGGATTATGGCTAGGTTTTGTTTAGGGCTAGTGTTAGGGTTAGGTTTAGATATAGGGTTATGGGTAAGGCTAGTGTTAGGGTTTGTTTTAGGTTCAGGGTCAGAATAAGGGTCAGGGATAGGGTTAGGATTTGGGTTATGGTTATAACAAGAAAGAGGGCTAGGGTTAGGACTAGTAATAGGGTTAGGGTTTGGGTTAGACTAAGGATTAGTTTTAGGACTAGGGTTAGCATTAGGGTTGGGATTTGACTAGGGTAAATATAAGGTTAGAGCTAGGTTAAAGCTAGGGTTCGGGTTAGGGTTAGGGAGAGTGTTAGGTTTATGGTTGGGGTGAAAGCTTGGGTTAGGTATCAGATTTGGTCTATGTTTTGGTTAGCATTAGTTTTAAGATTATGGCTAGTGTATGATCTAGGGTTATGATTAGAACTAATTTTAGAATTAGGGTTAAGACTAGGTCGAGTGTTAGAGTAAGTTTTATGTTTAGGGTGATATTTAGAGGTAGGGTTAGTGTTAATGTCAGTGACAGGTTCAGAAGTAGTTTTAGGTGTAAGATTAGGACTCGAATTAGTTCTAGGCTTAGGGCTAGAGGTAAGGTTAAGATTTGTTTTAGGTAAAAGTTTAGGGTTAGTGTTATGGTTCAGTTTTGTTTAGGTCTAATCCTTTGGTTAGGGCTTGTTTTTGGATTAGCGTTAGGGTTAGGGCTAGTGTTAGGGTTAGGTTTAGTTGTAGAATTAGGGTTAGATTTAGTGTTAGGTTTAGATCTAGTGTTAGGCCAAGGTTTAAGGTCAGGGCTAGTGTTATTGTAGACTATGGCTAGGAGTAATGTTACGGTAAGTGATATGGTGAGAATTAGTGCTAGTGCTAGGGTGGAGTAGTCTTGAAGCCAGGGTTAGGATTAGGTTTAGAATTAGTGGAAGGGTTAGTGTTAGGGTTACTCCTAGTGTGAAGGTTAGGGCTAGAGTTAGTGTTAGGATTAGGGTTTGGGTTAGGTTTAAGATAAACAATGTGGTTATAACTGGGTTTAGGGCTAGGGAATGTGTTAGAATTATGGTTAGGGTTATGATTAAGGCTAGGTTTTGGGCTCGGATAAGAGCTAGTGTTCGTGTTAGGGTTAGGGTTAGGATTAGGGCTAGGGCTAATGTCAGGTCTAGGGTTACAGTTAGGAATATGTTTTGGGTTATGTTTATGGTTAGGTCTAGTGTAAGTGTTAGATTTAGAGTAAGGGTCATGTTTAGTGCTATGTGTATTATTAGGGTCAGTGTACACCTTAAGGTTTGTTTTAGGTTTAGGGCTCGTATTAGCATTAGTGTTAGAGTTAGGGTTAGGGTAATGAATAGGCTTAGGATTAGAGTTCAGGTTAGTTTTAGGGCAATGAATAGGTTTAGGGATTGCAATAGGCTTAGGGTTAAGCCTAGGCCTAATATTAGGGTAGGAATATGGTTAGGGTAATGGATAGAATTAGAACTAGGGATAGGGCTAGGGTTATGTTTAGGATTAGGGCTAGGGTTAGGGTAGTGGATATAATTAGAGCGATGGTTAGGGCTATGTTTAAGGTTAGGATTAGGGCTAGTGTTAGGTTAGGGTTTGGGATAAGGCTTTAAGGATAGGTGTAAGGTTAGTGTTTGGTTTAGGTTAAGGATTAGGTTTAGGATTATGGCTTGGTTTTGTTTTAGGTTTAGGGTAGGGTTAAAGCTAGTTTTCCAATTAGCATTAGGTTTACGGCTAGTGTTAAGGTGAGGTTTGGGTTTAAGATTAGGGTTTACATCCAGGTTTAAGGCTACAGTGATATTTACAGTTAGGATTGGGGCTAGGGATAGGGCTAGGGTTTGGGTTATGGTAAGGGATAGGTTTTAAACTAAGGATAGGTCAAGGGCGAGAATGAGAGTTACTCTTAGGGCTAGGGATAGGATTAGCTTTAGTATTAGGGTTAATTTAGGGCTAGGATTAGTCCTAAGGTTAGTGTTAGGTTTTGGCCTAGAGTTAGGGCTAGGCTTATGGTTGGCATTAGGGTTAGGGTAAGGTATGATGTTACAGCTACATTTTGGGGCAGGGCATGGGATAAAATTAGGGTTAGGGTTCCGGTTAAGGTTAGGATTAGAATTAAGGCTAGCCTTAGGGCTAGGATTAGGGGGATGGTTTGTGCTAGGGTTAGGGCTAGGATTAGTTCTAGGGCTAATGCCAGTTCTAGGGTTATGGTTAGGGATAGTTTTAGGTTTAGGTTTATGGCCAGGTCTATTGTAAGTGTTATGTTGAGGGTTAGGGTCAGGTTTACCGCTAGGTGTATTATTAGGGTCAGAGTCAGGGTTAGGGTATGTGTTAGGTTAAGGTTTAGGGTTAGGGCCAAAATTAGCCTTAGGATTAGGGTAATGGATATGGTTAGGTATCAGTTTCAGGTTAGGTTTAGTATAATGGACAGGGTTAGGGTAAGGCATAGGGTTAGAGTTAGGCCTAGGGACAGAATTTGGTTAAAATATGGTTCAGTTAATGGATAGGATTAGAGCTACAGTTAGGATCAGGGTTATGGTTAGATTTGGGTTATGGTTAGAGTTAGGCCTAGGGTTAGAATTTGCTTAGAGTTATGATTAGGGTAATGGATAAAATTATATCTAGGTTTAGGGCTAGTATTATGGTTAGGAATAGGGTTATGGTTCGGTTTAGGTTTTGGGTTAGGACAAGGTTAGGTTTAGGGTTAGGTTTAGGTTAAGTGTTAGGGCTAAATATAGGGCTAGGGTTACAATTAAAACTAGGGTTAGGGCCCAGATTAGAGCTAGGTTTTGGGTTAGGTTAGGGCTAGTGTAGGACTACGGCTAATGTAAGAACTATGGTTATGATTAGGGCTAGTATAAGGGTTAGAATTAAGACTGGGTCTAGTGTTTATATTAGGTTTAGGTTTATTGGGATGATTAGAGAAAGGGTTGTTGTTAGGGACAGAGTCAGGATCAGTGTTTCTGTTAGGATTAGGGATAGGACTCAAATTAGGCCAAGGGTTAAGGCTAGGTGTAGGGTAAGGATTTTTGTTAGAGTTAGGTAAATATTAGGGATAGTGCTAACGTCAGGTCTAAGGTTATGTTTAGGTTCGGATTTGGGTTGAGGCTATGGCTCAGTTTTGTTTTAGAGCTAGGGCTAGGGTTAGGGCTAGTTTTGGGATTAGCAATAGTCTTAGGGCTAGGAGTAAGGTGAGGTTTAATGTTATATTACTTGTTATGGTTAGATCTAGATTTAGGCCTAGGGCTATCGTCAGGGCTAAAGTTGGGGCTAGTGTTATGGTTATGATAACAGATAGGGTTAGAACTAGAAATAGGGCTAGGGCGAGAGTTAGAGATAGTCTTAGAGCTAGGGTAAGGGGTTGGTTTAAGGTTTGGTCTAAATTAGGGCTTGGATTAGTGTTAGGGTTAGGGCTAGGGTTAGGGTTAGTGTTAGTGTTAGGGATAGGGTGAGGTTTAGGGAAAGGGATGGGGTTATAGATAAGTTTAAGGATAGGGTGAGGGTTAGAATTAGGGTTAGGGCTAGGTTAGGGTTCGGGTTATGATTAAGGATAAATTTAGGGCTAGGTTTGAGGGTTTTTGTTAGGGATAGGGCTAGGATTAGGGTGAGAGCTAATGTCAGGTCGAGGGTTATTGTTAGGGATTGTTTTAAGGTTGGGTTATGGCTAGGTCTAGTGTAAGGATTACGTTCAGGGTAAACGACAGGTTTAGAGCTAGGTGTATTATAAGGGTCAGAGTCTGGGTAGGGTTTGGTTTAGTTTAAGTTTTAGAGTTAAGGATTGAATTAGCAATAGGGTTGCGGTTAGAGTTAGGGTAATGGATAGGTTTAGGTTTGGGATTCAGGTTAGGTTTAGAGTAATGGATATGGTTATTGTTAGCGATAGGGTTAGTGTTAGGCCTAGGATTAGCATTTCGATTAGGCTTATCTTTAGGTTAATGGATAGGGTTAGAGCTAAGGTTAGGGCTAGAATAAAGGATCAATTTATGGCTAGGGTTAGGGTTAGACCTAGGGTTAGTGTCAGGGTTAGGTTTAGGGTAAGTATTAGTGTTTGAGCTAGGGTTAGGTATAGGGCAAGGGCTAGGGTTAGAGTCAGGGCTAGGGTTAGGGTTAGTGTTATTATTAGAGAAAGGTTTAGAGTTTGAGATAGGTTCAGGACTAGGGCAAGCATTAGGAACACGGTTAGGTCTAGGGTTATGGTTAGGGTTATGATCAGAGCTAATTTAGGGCTAGGATAAGGGCTAGGTTATATGATGTTTATGGATAGCGTTAGGGCTATGGGCCACGGATTAGGACTAGTATTAGAGTTAGGGTTTCGGATAGGCTAAAGATTAGTGTTAGGACTTGGGTAGTATTAGGGTGAGGGAATGGCTTATGTAATGGATAGGAATAGAGGTAGAGTTAGGATTATGGATAAGATTAGGGATAGGGTTAGGATAAATGTAAGGATTAAGTTTAGGGTTAGAGTTGTGGTTTGAGTTAGTTTTAGGGTTAGGGTTAAGGTTAGGGTTAGCATTAGTGTTTAAGTTAGTGTTATAGTTAGGTGTCAGATTAATGCTAGGGTTATTGTTAGTGTTAGGTTAGAGTTAGCATTAGGTGACTGTTAGGGTTAGGGTAAAGGTTATGGTTAGGGTTAGTGTCAGGGTTAATGTTAGGGTTAGAGACAGAGTTAGGTTTAGGGTTGGAAGCTCTGCAAACACTTTAAAATGAAAGTATATTTTCCTTGCCTCTGCTTAGGGCTACATCAACAGGAAACAAAGCGTAGAGAGTGCACTGAGAACTAACTGAGTGAGTCAAGTTTCATGCAGCTACTACAAACCGCGTTTGAGTTAGAGTTCCAAAAGCATGTATCCCTATGGGGGAATATGTAGTAAAACCTAACTAATCAAAGTCATCTTGCAAAGAAATGATTCAACCTAGCAGAACAAAATTTGTGCTGCCAAGAGCAACTGATATACACATTTTTTCTACCAAGGGTCAACAATTTCGGGTGAATAAATATTTGCTGAGATTCCAGTAAACTCAGAGTTCTGTGGAAGCTTTGTAAATGCTTTCAAATGAAAGTGTATGTTCCTTGCCTCTGCTTAGAGCTACTGCCACAGGGAACAAAGCATAGAGAGCACAATGAGAACTAATTGAGTGAGTCAAGTTTGAAGAAGCTAGCACAAACCATGTTTGATATAGAGTTCCAAATGAATGTATCCCTATAAGGGAAAAGGAAGTGAAACTGAAAATTCAAAGTGCTAATGCAAACGAACGCTTCAACCCTGAAGAACGAAATTCAGGCAGCCAAGTGAAACCAGTATACTCATCTTTGCTGCCAAGTATCATCAAGATCGGGTGAAAAAATTTTGCTGAGATTCCAGTAAACTCAGAGTTCTGTGGAAGCTCTGCAAACACTTTAAAATGAAAGTTTATTTTCCTTGCCTCTGCTTAGGGCTACATCAACAGGAAACAAAGCATAGAGAGTACACTGAGAACTAACTGAGTGAGTCAAGTTTCATGCAGCTAGTACAAACCGCGTTTGAGTTAGAGTTCCAAAAGCATGTATCCCTATGGGGGAAAATGTAGTAAAACCTAACTAATCAAAGTCATCTTGCATAGGAATTATTCACATTAGCAGAAGAAAATTTGTGCTGCCAAGAGCAACTGGTATGCACATTTTTTCTACCAAGTATCAACAAGTTTGGGTGAATAAATATTTGCTGAAATTCCAGTAAACTCAGAGTTCTTTGGAAGCTTTGCAAATGCTTTCAAATGAAAGTGTATGTTCCTTGCCTCTGCTTAGAGCTACTACCACAGGGAACAAAGCATAGAGAGTACACTGAGAACTAATTGAGTGAGTCAAGTTTCATGCAGCTAGTACAAACCGCGTTTGAGTTAGAGTTCCAAATGCATGTATCCCTATAGGGGAAAATGAAGTGAAACCTATAATTTCAAAGTGTTCCTGCAAACGAACTTTACAACCTAGAACATCTAAATATGGGCAACCAAATGCAACCGGTCTTCTTATCTTTCCTGTCGAGTAACAACAATTTAGGGTGAAAAAATATTTGCTGAGATTCCAGGAATATCAAAGTTCTGCGGAATCGCTGCAAATGCTTTCAAATGAAAGTTTCTTTCCCTTGCCTCTGCTTAGGGTACTTCAACAGAAAACAAAGCATATAGATCGCACTGAGAACTAGTTGAGTGAGTTTCAGTTTCAAGCAGCTAGCATAAACCGTGTTTGATGTATAATTCCAAATGCATGTATCCCTATAAAGAAAAGGGAAGTGAAACCTAAAAATTCAAAAGTGTTCCTGCAAACGAACTTTTCAATCTAGAAGAACGAAATTTGGGTAGCTAAGTGCAACTGGTATACTCATCTTCATGACAAGTATCATCAAAATCAGGTGAGTAAATATTTGCAGAGATTCCAGTTAACTTGCAGCTCTGTTGAAGCACTGTAAATGCTTTCTAAGGAAAGCGTATGTTCCTTGCCTCCACGTAGGACCACTTCACCAGGGAACAAAGCACAGAGAGCACACCAGGAACTAATTGAGTGAGTCAAGTTTGAAGAAGCTAGCACAAACCGTGTTTGATATACAGTTCCAAATGCATGTATCGCTATAAGGGAAAAGGAAGTGAAACTGAAAATTCAAAGTGCTCCTGCAAACGAACGCTTCAACCCTTAAGAACGAAATTTGGGCAGACAAGTGAAACCAGTATACTCATCTTTGCTGCCAAGTATCATCAAGATCGGGTGAAAAAATTTTGCTGAGATTCCAGTAAACTCAGAGGTCTGAGGAAGCTCTGCATACACTTTTAAATGAAAGTCTATTTTCCTTGCCTCTGCTTAAGGCTACTTCAACAGGAAACAAAGCATAGAGAGTGCACTGAGAACTAACTGAGTGAGTCAAGTTTCATGCAGCTAGTACAAACCGCGTTTGAGTTAGAGTTCCAAAAGCATGTATCCCTATGGGGGAAAATGTAGTAAAACCTAACTAATCAAAGTCATCTTGCATAGGAATTATTCACATTAGCAGAAGAAAATTTGTGCTGCCAAGAGCAACTGGTATGCACATTTTTTCTACCAAGTATCAACAAGTTTGGGTGAATAAATATTTGCTGAAATTCCAGTAAACTCAGAGTTCTTTGGAAGCTTTGCAAATGCTTTCAAATGAAAGTGTATGTTCCTTGCCTCTGCTTAGAGCTACTACCACAGGGAACAAAGCATAGAGAGTACACTGAGAACTAATTGAGTGAGTCAAGTTTCATGCAGCTAGTACAAACCGCGTTTGAGTTAGAGTTCCAAATGCATGTATCCCTATAGGGGAAAATGAAGTGAAACCTATAATTTCAAAGTGTTCCTGCAAACGAACTTTACAACCTAGAACATCTAAATATGGGCAACCAAATGCAACCGGTCTTCTTATCTTTCCTGTCGAGTAACAACAATTTAGGGTGAAAAAATATTTGCTGAGATTCCAGGAATATCAAAGTTCTGCGGAATCGCTGCAAATGCTTTCAAATGAAAGTTTCTTTCCCTTGCCTCTGCTTAGGGTACTTCAACAGAAAACAAAGCATATAGATCGCACTGAGAACTAGTTGAGTGAGTTTCCGTTTCAAGCAGCTAGCATAAACCGTGTTTGATGTATAATTCCAAATGCATGTATCCCTATAAAGAAAAGGGAAGTGAAACCTAAAAATTCAAAAGTGTTCCTGCAAACGAACTTTTCAATCTAGAAGAACGAAATTTGGGTAGCTAAGTGCAACTGGTATACTCATCTTCATGACAAGTATCATCAAAATCAGGTGAGTAAATATTTGCAGAGATTCCAGTTAACTTGCAGCTCTGTTGAAGCACTGTAAATGCTTTCTAAGGAAAGCGTATGTTCCTTGCCTCCACGTAGGACCACTTCACCAGGGAACAAAGCACAGAGAGCACACCAGGAACTAATTGAGTGAGTCAAGTTTGAAGAAGCTAGCACAAACCGTGTTTGATATACAGTTCCAAATGCATGTATCGCTATAAGGGAAAAGGAAGTGAAACTGAAAATTCAAAGTGCTCCTGCAAACGAACGCTTCAACCCTTAAGAACGAAATTTGGGCAGACAAGTGAAACCAGTATACTCATCTTTGCTGCCAAGTATCATCAAGATCGGGTGAAAAAATTTTGCTGAGATTCCAGTAAACTCAGAGGTCTGAGGAAGCTCTGCATACACTTTTAAATGAAAGTCTATTTTCCTTGCCTCTGCTTAAGGCTACTTCAACAGGAAACAAAGCATAGAGAGTGCACTGAGAACTAACTGAGTGAGTCAAGTTTCATGCAGCTAGTACAAACCGCGTTTGAGTTAGAGTTCCAAAAGCATGTATCCCTATGGGGGAAAATGTAGTAAAACCTAACTAATCAAAGTCATCTTGCATAGGAATTATTCACATTAGCAGAAGAAAATTTGTGCTGCCAAGAGCAACTGGTATGCACATTTTTTCTACCAAGTATCAACAAGTTTGGGTGAATAAATATTTGCTGAAATTCCAGTAAACTCAGAGTTCTTTGGAAGCTTTGCAAATGCTTTCAAATGAAAGTGTATGTTCCTTGCCTCTGCTTAGAGCTACTACCACAGGGAACAAAGCATAGAGAGTACACTGAGAACTAATTGAGTGAGTCAAGTTTCATGCAGCTAGTACAAACCGCGTTTGAGTTAGAGTTCCAAATGCATGTATCCCTATAGGGGAAAATGAAGTGAAACCTATAATTTCAAAGTGTTCCTGCAAACGAACTTTACAACCTAGAACATCTAAATATGGGCAACCAAATGCAACCGGTCTTCTTATCTTTCCTGTCGAGTAACAACAATTTAGGGTGAAAAAATATTTGCTGAGATTCCAGGAATATCAAAGTTCTGCGGAATCGCTGCAAATGCTTTCAAATGAAAGTTTCTTTCCCTTGCCTCTGCTTAGGGTACTTCAACAGAAAACAAAGCATATAGATCGCACTGAGAACTAGTTGAGTGAGTTTCAGTTTCAAGCAGCTAGCATAAACCGTGTTTGATGTATAATTCCAAATGCATGTATCCCTATAAAGAAAAGGGAAGTGAAACCTAAAAATTCAAAAGTGTTCCTGCAAACGAACTTTTCAATCTAGAAGAACGAAATTTGGGTAGCTAAGTGCAACTGGTATACTCATCTTCATGACAAGTATCATCAAAATCAGGTGAGTAAATATTTGCAGAGATTCCAGTTAACTTGCAGCTCTGTTGAAGCACTGTAAATGCTTTCTAAGGAAAGCGTATGTTCCTTGCCTCCACGTAGGACCACTTCACCAGGGAACAAAGCACAGAGAGCACACCAGGAACTAATTGAGTGAGTCAAGTTTGAAGAAGCTAGCACAAACCGTGTTTGATATACAGTTCCAAATGCATGTATCGCTATAAGGGAAAAGGAAGTGAAACTGAAAATTCAAAGTGCTCCTGCAAACGAACGCTTCAACCCATAAGAACGAAATTTGGGCAGACAAGTGAAACCAGTATACTCATCTTTGCTGCCAAGTATCATCAAGATCGGGTGAAAAAATTTTGCTGAGATTCCAGTAAACTCAGAGGTCTGAGGAAGCTCTGCATACACTTTTAAATGAAAGTCTATTTTCCTTGCCTCTGCTTAAGGCTACTTCAACAGGAAACAAAGCATAGAGAGTGCACTGAGAACTAACTGAGTGAGTCAAGTTTCATGCAGCTAGTACAAACTGCGTTTGAGTTAGAGTTCCAAAAGCATGTATCCCTATGGGGGAAAATGTAGTAAAACCTAACTAATCAAAGTCATCTTGTAAAGGAATGATTCAACCTAGCAGAACAAAATTTGTGCTGCCAAGAGCAACTGGTATACATATTTTTTCTACCAAGGATCAACAACTTCCGGTGAATTAATATTTGCTGAGATTCCATGAAACTCAGAGTTCTGTGGAAGCTCTGCAAACACTTTAAAATGAAAGTCTATTTTCCTTGCCTCTGCTTAGGGCTACTTCAACAGGAAACAAAGCATAGAGAGTACACTGAGAACTAACTGAGTGAGTCAAGTTTCATGCAGCTAGTACAAACCGCGTTTGAGTTAGAGTTCCAAATGCATGTATCCCTATAGGGGAAAATGAAGTGAAACCTATAATTTCAAAGTGTTCCTGCAAACGAACTTTACAACCTAGAACATCTAAATATGGGCAACCAAATGCAACCGGTCTTCTTATCTTTCCTGTCGAGTAACAACAATTTAGGGTGAAAAAATATTTGCTGAGATTCCAGGAATATCAAAGTTCTGCGGAATCGCTGCAAATGCTTTCAAATGAAAGTTTCTTTCCCTTGCCTCTGCTTAGGGTACTTCAACAGAAAACAAAGCATATAGATCGCACTGAGAACTAGTTGAGTGAGTTTCCGTTTCAAGCAGCTAGCATAAACCGTGTTTGATGTATAATTCCAAATGCATGTATCCCTATAAAGAAAAGGGAAGTGAAACCTAAAAATTCAAAAGTGTTCCTGCAAACGAACTTTTCAATCTAGAAGAACGAAATTTGGGTAGCTAAGTGCAACTGGTATACTCATCTTCATGACAAGTATCATCAAAATCAGGTGAGTAAATATTTGCAGAGATTCCAGTTAACTTGCAGCTCTGTTGAAGCACTGTAAATGCTTTCTAAGGAAAGCGTATGTTCCTTGCCTCCACGTAGGACCACTTCACCAGGGAACAAAGCACAGAGAGCACACCAGGAACTAATTGAGTGAGTCAAGTTTGAAGAAGCTAGCACAAACCGTGTTTGATATACAGTTCCAAATGCATGTATCGCTATAAGGGAAAAGGAAGTGAAACTGAAAATTCAAAGTGCTCCTGCAAACGAACGCTTCAACCCTTAAGAACGAAATTTGGGCAGACAAGTGAAACCAGTATACTCATCTTTGCTGCCAAGTATCATCAAGATCGGGTGAAAAAATTTTGCTGAGATTCCAGTAAACTCAGAGGTCTGAGGAAGCTCTGCATACACTTTTAAATAAAAGTCTATTTTCCTTGCCTCTGCTTAAGGCTACTTCAACAGGAAACAAAGCATAGAGAGTGCACTGAGAACTAACTGAGTGAGTCAAGTTTCATGCAGCTAGTACAAACCGCGTTTGAGTTAGAGTTCCAAAAGCATGTATCCCTATGGGGGAAAATGTAGTAAAACCTAACTAATCAAAGTCATCTTGCATAGGAATTATTCACATTAGCAGAAGAAAATTTGTGCTGCCAAGAGCAACTGGTATGCACATTTTTTCTACCAAGTATCAACAAGTTTGGGTGAATAAATATTTGCTGAAATTCCAGTAAACTCAGAGTTCTTTGGAAGCTTTGCAAATGCTTTCAAATGAAAGTGTATGTTCCTTGCCTCTGCTTAGAGCTACTACCACAGGGAACAAAGCATAGAGAGTACACTGAGAACTAATTGAGTGAGTCAAGTTTCATGCAGCTAGTACAAACCGCGTTTGAGTTAGAGTTCCAAATGCATGTATCCCTATAGGGGAAAATGAAGTGAAACCTATAATTTCAAAGTGTTCCTGCAAACGAACTTTACAACCTAGAACATCTAAATATGGGCAACCAAATGCAACCGGTCTTCTTATCTTTCCTGTCGAGTAACAACAATTTAGGGTGAAAAAATATTTGCTGAGATTCCAGGAATATCAAAGTTCTGCGGAATCGCTGCAAATGCTTTCAAATGAAAGTTTCTTTCCCTTGCCTCTGCTTAGGGTACTTCAACAGAAAACAAAGCATATAGATCGCACTGAGAACTAGTTGAGTGAGTTTCCGTTTCAAGCAGCTAGCATAAACCGTGTTTGATGTATAATTCCAAATGCATGTATCCCTATAAAGAAAAGGGAAGTGAAACCTAAAAATTCAAAAGTGTTCCTGCAAACGAACTTTTCAATCTAGAAGAACGAAATTTGGGTAGCTAAGTGCAACTGGTATACTCATCTTCATGACAAGTATCATCAAAATCAGGTGAGTAAATATTTGCAGAGATTCCAGTTAACTTGCAGCTCTGTTGAAGCACTGTAAATGCTTTCTAAGGAAAGCGTATGTTCCTTGCCTCCACGTAGGACCACTTCACCAGGGAACAAAGCACAGAGAGCACACCAGGAACTAATTGAGTGAGTCAAGTTTGAAGAAGCTAGCACAAACCGTGTTTGATATACAGTTCCAAATGCATGTATCGCTATAAGGGAAAAGGAAGTGAAACTGAAAATTCAAAGTGCTCCTGCAAACGAACGCTTCAACCCTTAAGAACGAAATTTGGGCAGACAAGTGAAACCAGTATACTCATCTTTGCTGCCAAGTATCATCAAGATCGGGTGAAAAAATTTTGCTGAGATTCCAGTAAACTCAGAGGTCTGAGGAAGCTCTGCATACACTTTTAAATGAAAGTCTATTTTCCTTGCCTCTGCTTAAGGCTACTTCAACAGGAAACAAAGCATAGAGAGTGCACTGAGAACTAACTGAGTGAGTCAAGTTTCATGCAGCTAGTACAAACTGCGTTTGAGTTAGAGTTCCAAAAGCATGTATCCCTATGGGGGAAAATGTAGTAAAACCTAACTAATCAAAGTCATCTTGTAAAGGAATGATTCAACCTAGCAGAACAAAATTTGTGCTGCCAAGAGCAACTGGTATACATATTTTTTCTACCAAGGATCAACAACTTCCGGTGAATTAATATTTGCTGAGATTCCATGAAACTCAGAGTTCTGTGGAAGCTCTGCAAACACTTTAAAATGAAAGTCTATTTTCCTTGCCTCTGCTTAAGGCTACTTCAACAGGAAACAAAGCATAGAGAGTACACTGAGAACTAACTGAGTGAGTCAAGTTTCATGCAGCTAGTACAAACCGCGTTTGAGTTAGAGTTCCAAAAGCATGTATCCCTATGGGGGAAAATGTAGTAAAACCTAACTAATCAAAGTCATCTTGCATAGGAATTATTCACATTAGCAGAAGAAAATTTGTGCTGCCAAGAGCAACTGGTATGCACATTTTTTCTACCAAGTATCAACAAGTTTGGGTGAATGAATATTTGCTGAAATTCCAGTAAACTCAGAGTTCTTTGGAAGCTTTGCAAATGCTTTCAAATGAAAGTGTATGTTCCTTGCCTCTGCTTAGAGCTACTACCACAGGGAACAAAGCATAGAGAGTACACTGAGAACTAATTGAGTGAGTCAAGTTTCATGCAGCTAGTACAAACCGCGTTTGAGTTAGAGTTCCAAATGCATGTATCCCAATAGGGGAAAATGAAGTGAAACCTATAATTTCAAAGTGTTCCTGCAAACGAACTTTACAACCTAGAACATCTAAATATGGGCAACCAAATGCAACCGGTCTTCTTATCTTTCCTGTCGAGTAACAACAATTTAGGGTGAAAAAATATTTGCTGAGATTCCAGGAATATCAAAGTTCTGCGGAATCGCTGCAAATGCTTTCAAATGAAAGTTTCTTTCCCTTGCCTCTGCTTAGGGTACTTCAACAGAAAACAAAGCATATAGATCGCACTGAGAACTAGTTGAGTGAGTTTCAGTTTCAAGCAGCTAGCATAAACCGTGTTTGATGTATAATTCCAAATGCATGTATCCCTATAAAGAAAAGGGAAGTGAAACCTAAAAATTCAAAAGTGTTCCTGCAAACGAACTTTTCAATCTAGAAGAACGAAATTTGGGTAGCTAAGTGCAACTGGTATACTCATCTTCATGACAAGTATCATCAAAATCAGGTGAGTAAATATTTGCAGAGATTCCAGTTAACTTGCAGCTCTGTTGAAGCACTGTAAATGCTTTCTAAGGAAAGCGTATGTTCCTTGCCTCCACGTAGGACCACTTCACCAGGGAACAAAGCACAGAGAGCACACCAGGAACTAATTGAGTGAGTCAAGTTTGAAGAAGCTAGCACAAACCGTGTTTGATATACAGTTCCAAATGCATGTATCGCTATAAGGGAAAAGGAAGTGAAACTGAAAATTCAAAGTGCTCCTGCAAACGAACGCTTCAACCCTTAAGAACGAAATTTGGGCAGACAAGTGAAACCAGTATACTCATCTTTGCTGCCAAGTATCATCAAGATCGGGTGAAAAAATTTTGCTGAGATTCCAGTAAACTCAGAGGTCTGAGGAAGCTCTGCATACACTTTTAAATGAAAGTCTATTTTCCTTGCCTCTGCTTAAGGCTACTTCAACAGGAAACAAAGCATAGAGAGTGCACTGAGAACTAACTGAGTGAGTCAAGTTTCATGCAGCTAGTACAAACCGCGTTTGAGTTAGAGTTCCAAAAGCATGTATCCCTATGGGGGAAAATGTAGTAAAACCTAACTAATCAAAGTCATCTTGCATAGGAATTATTCACATTAGCAGAAGAAAATTTGTGCTGCCAAGAGCAACTGGTATGCACATTTTTTCTACCAAGTATCAACAAGTTTGGGTGAATAAATATTTGCTGAAATTCCAGTAAACTCAGAGTTCTTTGGAAGCTTTGCAAATGCTTTCAAATGAAAGTGTATGTTCCTTGCCTCTGCTTAGAGCTACTACCACAGGGAACAAAGCATAGAGAGTACACTGAGAACTAATTGAGTGAGTCAAGTTTCATGCAGCTAGTACAAACCGCGTTTGAGTTAGAGTTCCAAATGCATGTATCCCTATAGGGGAAAATGAAGTGAAACCTATAATTTCAAAGTGTTCCTGCAAACGAACTTTACAACCTAGAACATCTAAATATGGGCAACCAAATGCAACCGGTCTTCTTATCTTTCCTGTCGAGTAACAACAATTTAGGGTGAAAAAATATTTGCTGAGATTCCAGGAATATCAAAGTTCTGCGGAATCGCTGCAAATGCTTTCAAATGAAAGTTTCTTTCCCTTGCCTCTGCTTAGGGTACTTCAACAGAAAACAAAGCATATAGATCGCACTGAGAACTAGTTGAGTGAGTTTCAGTTTCAAGCAGCTAGCATAAACCGTGTTTGATGTATAATTCCAAATGCATGTATCCCTATAAAGAAAAGGGAAGTGAAACCTAAAAATTCAAAAGTGTTCCTGCAAACGAACTTTTCAATCTAGAAGAACGAAATTTGGGTAGCTAAGTGCAACTGGTATACTCATCTTCATGACAAGTATCATCAAAATCAGGTGAGTAAATATTTGCAGAGATTCCAGTTAACTTGCAGCTCTGTTGAAGCACTGTAAATGCTTTCTAAGGAAAGCGTATGTTCCTTGCCTCCACGTAGGACCACTTCACCAGGGAACAAAGCACAGAGAGCACACCAGGAACTAATTGAGTGAGTCAAGTTTGAAGAAGCTAGCACAAACCGTGTTTGATATACAGTTCCAAATGCATGTATCGCTATAAGGGAAAAGGAAGTGAAACTGAAAATTCAAAGTGCTCCTGCAAACGAACGCTTCAACCCTTAAGAACGAAATTTGGGCAGACAAGTGAAACCAGTATACTCATCTTTGCTGCCAAGTATCATCAAGATCGGGTGAAAAAATTTTGCTGAGATTCCAGTAAACTCAGAGGTCTGAGGAAGCTCTGCATACACTTTTAAATGAAAGTCTATTTTCCTTGCCTCTGCTTAAGGCTACTTCAACAGGAAACAAAGCATAGAGAGTGCACTGAGAACTAACTGAGTGAGTCAAGTTTCATGCAGCTAGTACAAACCGCGTTTGAGTTAGAGTTCCAAAAGCATGTATCCCTATGGGGGAAAATGTAGTAAAACCTAACTAATCAAAGTCATCTTGCATAGGAATTATTCACATTAGCAGAAGAAAATTTGTGCTGCCAAGAGCAACTGGTATGCACATTTTTTCTACCAAGTATCAACAAGTTTGGGTGAATAAATATTTGCTGAAATTCCAGTAAACTCAGAGTTCTTTGGAAGCTTTGCAAATGCTTTCAAATGAAAGTGTATGTTCCTTGCCTCTGCTTAGAGCTACTACCACAGGGAACAAAGCATAGAGAGTACACTGAGAACTAATTGAGTGAGTCAAGTTTCATGCAGCTAGTACAAACCGCGTTTGAGTTAGAGTTCCAAATGCATGTATCCCTATAGGGGAAAATGAAGTGAAACCTATAATTTCAAAGTGTTCCTGCAAACGAACTTTACAACCTAGAACATCTAAATATGGGCAACCAAATGCAACCGGTCTTCTTATCTTTCCTGTCGAGTAACAACAATTTAGGGTGAAAAAATATTTGCTGAGATTCCAGGAATATCAAAGTTCTGCGGAATCGCTGCAAATGCTTTCAAATGAAAGTTTCTTTCCCTTGCCTCTGCTTAGGGTACTTCAACAGAAAACAAAGCATATAGATCGCACTGAGAACTAGTTGAGTGAGTTTCAGTTTCAAGCAGCTAGCATAAACCGTGTTTGATGTATAATTCCAAATGCATGTATCCCTATAAAGAAAAGGGAAGTGAAACCTAAAAATTCAAAAGTGTTCCTGCAAACGAACTTTTCAATCTAGAAGAACGAAATTTGGGTAGCTAAGTGCAACTGGTATACTCATCTTCATGACAAGTATCATCAAAATCAGGTGAGTAAATATTTGCAGAGATTCCAGTTAACTTGCAGCTCTGTTGAAGCACTGTAAATGCTTTCTAAGGAAAGCGTATGTTCCTTGCCTCCACGTAGGACCACTTCACCAGGGAACAAAGCACAGAGAGCACACCAGGAACTAATTGAGTGAGTCAAGTTTGAAGAAGCTAGCACAAACCGTGTTTGATATACAGTTCCAAATGCATGTATCGCTATAAGGGAAAAGGAAGTGAAACTGAAAATTCAAAGTGCTCCTGCAAACGAACGCTTCAACCCTTAAGAACGAAATTTGGGCAGACAAGTGAAACCAGTATACTCATCTTTGCTGCCAAGTATCATCAAGATCGGGTGAAAAAATTTTGCTGAGATTCCAGTAAACTCAGAGGTCTGAGGAAGCTCTGCATACACTTTTAAATGAAAGTCTATTTTCCTTGCCTCTGCTTAAGGCTACTTCAACAGGAAACAAAGCATAGAGAGTGCACTGAGAACTAACTGAGTGAGTCAAGTTTCATGCAGCTAGTACAAACCGCGTTTGAGTTAGAGTTCCAAAAGCATGTATCCCTATGGGGGAAAATGTAGTAAAACCTAACTAATCAAAGTCATCTTGTAAAGGAATGATTCAACCTAGCAGAACAAAATTTGTGCTGCCAAGAGCAACTGGTATACATATTTTTTCTACCAAGGATCAACAACTTCCGGTGAATTAATATTTGCTGAGATTCCATGAAACTCAGAGTTCTGTGGAAGCTCTGCAAACACTTTAAAATGAAAGTCTATTTTCCTTGCCTCTGCTTAGGGCTACTTCAACAGGAAACAAAGCATAGAGAGTACACTGAGAACTAACTGAGTGAGTCAAGTTTCATGCAGCTAGTACAAACCGCGTTTGAGTTAGAGTTCCAAAAGCATGTATCCCTATGGGGGAAAATGTAGTAAAACCTAACTAATCAAAGTCATCTTGCATAGGAATTATTCACATTAGCAGAAGAAAATTTGTGCTGCCAAGAGCAACTGGTATGCACATTTTTTCTACCAAGTATCAACAAGTTTGGGTGAATAAATATTTGCTGAAATTCCAGTAAACTCAGAGTTCTTTGGAAGCTTTGCAAATGCTTTCAAATGAAAGTGTATGTTCCTTGCCTCTGCTTAGAGCTACTACCACAGGGAACAAAGCATAGAGAGTACACTGAGAACTAATTGAGTGAGTCAAGTTTCATGCAGCTAGTACAAACCGCGTTTGAGTTAGAGTTCCAAATGCATGTATCCCTATAGGGGAAAATGAAGTGAAACCTATAATTTCAAAGTGTTCCTGCAAACGAACTTTACAACCTAGAACATCTAAATATGGGCAACCAAATGCAACCGGTCTTCTTATCTTTCCTGTCGAGTAACAACAATTTAGGGTGAAAAAATATTTGCTGAGATTCCAGGAATATCAAAGTTCTGCGGAATCGCTGCAAATGCTTTCAAATGAAAGTTTCTTTCCCTTGCCTCTGCTTAGGGTACTTCAACAGAAAACAAAGCATATAGATCGCACTGAGAACTAGTTGAGTGAGTTTCCGTTTCAAGCAGCTAGCATAAACCGTGTTTGATGTATAATTCCAAATGCATGTATCCCTATAAAGAAAAGGGAAGTGAAACCTAAAAATTCAAAAGTGTTCCTGCAAACGAACTTTTCAATCTAGAAGAACGAAATTTGGGTAGCTAAGTGCAACTGGTATACTCATCTTCATGACAAGTATCATCAAAATCAGGTGAGTAAATATTTGCAGAGATTCCAGTTAACTTGCAGCTCTGTTGAAGCACTGTAAATGCTTTCTAAGGAAAGCGTATGTTCCTTGCCTCCACGTAGGACCACTTCACCAGGGAACAAAGCACAGAGAGCACACCAGGAACTAATTGAGTGAGTCAAGTTTGAAGAAGCTAGCACAAACCGTGTTTGATATACAGTTCCAAATGCATGTATCGCTATAAGGGAAAAGGAAGTGAAACTGAAAATTCAAAGTGCTCCTGCAAACGAACGCTTCAACCCTTAAGAACGAAATTTGGGCAGACAAGTGAAACCAGTATACTCATCTTTGCTGCCAAGTATCATCAAGATCGGGTGAAAAAATTTTGCTGAGATTCCAGTAAACTCAGAGGTCTGAGGAAGCTCTGCATACACTTTTAAATAAAAGTCTATTTTCCTTGCCTCTGCTTAAGGCTACTTCAACAGGAAACAAAGCATAGAGAGTGCACTGAGAACTAACTGAGTGAGTCAAGTTTCATGCAGCTAGTACAAACCGCGTTTGAGTTAGAGTTCCAAAAGCATGTATCCCTATGGGGGAAAATGTAGTAAAACCTAACTAATCAAAGTCATCTTGCATAGGAATTATTCACATTAGCAGAAGAAAATTTGTGCTGCCAAGAGCAACTGGTATGCACATTTTTTCTACCAAGTATCAACAAGTTTGGGTGAATAAATATTTGCTGAAATTCCAGTAAACTCAGAGTTCTTTGGAAGCTTTGCAAATGCTTTCAAATGAAAGTGTATGTTCCTTGCCTCTGCTTAGAGCTACTACCACAGGGAACAAAGCATAGAGAGTACACTGAGAACTAATTGAGTGAGTCAAGTTTCATGCAGCTAGTACAAACCGCGTTTGAGTTAGAGTTCCAAATGCATGTATCCCTATAGGGGAAAATGAAGTGAAACCTATAATTTCAAAGTGTTCCTGCAAACGAACTTTACAACCTAGAACATCTAAATATGGGCAACCAAATGCAACCGGTCTTCTTATCTTTCCTGTCGAGTAACAACAATTTAGGGTGAAAAAATATTTGCTGAGATTCCAGGAATATCAAAGTTCTGCGGAATCGCTGCAAATGCTTTCAAATGAAAGTTTCTTTCCCTTGCCTCTGCTTAGGGTACTTCAACAGAAAACAAAGCATATAGATCGCACTGAGAACTAGTTGAGTGAGTTTCAGTTTCAAGCAGCTAGCATAAACCGTGTTTGATGTATAATTCCAAATGCATGTATCCCTATAAAGAAAAGGGAAGTGAAACCTAAAAATTCAAAAGTGTTCCTGCAAACGAACTTTTCAATCTAGAAGAACGAAATTTGGGTAGCTAAGTGCAACTGGTATACTCATCTTCATGACAAGTATCATCAAAATCAGGTGAGTAAATATTTGCAGAGATTCCAGTTAACTTGCAGCTCTGTTGAAGCACTGTAAATGCTTTCTAAGGAAAGCGTATGTTCCTTGCCTCCACGTAGGACCACTTCACCAGGGAACAAAGCACAGAGAGCACACCAGGAACTAATTGAGTGAGTCAAGTTTGAAGAAGCTAGCACAAACCGTGTTTGATATACAGTTCCAAATGCATGTATCGCTATAAGGGAAAAGGAAGTGAAACTGAAAATTCAAAGTGCTCCTGCAAACGAACGCTTCAACCCTTAAGAACGAAATTTGGGCAGACAAGTGAAACCAGTATACTCATCTTTGCTGCCAAGTATCATCAAGATCGGGTGAAAAAATTTTGCTGAGATTCCAGTAAACTCAGAGGTCTGAGGAAGCTCTGCATACACTTTTAAATAAAAGTCTATTTTCCTTGCCTCTGCTTAAGGCTACTTCAACAGGAAACAAAGCATAGAGAGTGCACTGAGAACTAACTGAGTGTCATGCAGCTAGTACAAACCGCGTTTGAGTTAGAGTTCCAAAAGCATGTATCCCTATGGGGGAAAATGTAGTAAAACCTAACTAATCAAAGTCATCTTGTAAAGGAATGATTCAACCTAGCAGAACAAAATTTGTGCTGCCAAGAGCAACTGGTATACATATTTTTTCTACCAAGGATCAACAACTTCCGGTGAATTAATATTTGCTGAGATTCCATGAAACTCAGAGTTCTGTGGAAGCTCTGCAAACACTTTAAAATGAAAGTCTATTTTCCTTGCCTCTGCTTAGGGCTACTTCAACAGGAAACAAAGCATAGAGAGTACACTGAGAACTAACTGAGTGAGTCAAGTTTCATGCAGCTAGTACAAACCGCGTTTGAGTTAGAGTTCCAAAAGCATGTATCCCTATGGGGGAAAATGTAGTAAAACCTAACTAATCAAAGTCATCTTGCATAGGAATTATTCACATTAGCAGAAGAAAATTTGTGCTGCCAAGAGCAACTGGTATGCACATTTTTTCTACCAAGTATCAACAAGTTTGGGTGAATAAATATTTGCTGAAATTCCAGTAAACTCAGAGTTCTTTGGAAGCTTTGCAAATGCTTTCAAATGAAAGTGTATGTTCCTTGCCTCTGCTTAGAGCTACTACCACAGGGAACAAAGCATAGAGAGTACACTGAGAACTAATTGAGTGAGTCAAGTTTCATGCAGCTAGTACAAACCGCGTTTGAGTTAGAGTTCCAAATGCATGTATCCCTATAGGGGAAAATGAAGTGAAACCTATAATTTCAAAGTGTTCCTGCAAACGAACTTTACAACCTAGAACATCTAAATATGGGCAACCAAATGCAACCGGTCTTCTTATCTTTCCTGTCGAGTAACAACAATTTAGGGTGAAAAAATATTTGCTGAGATTCCAGGAATATCAAAGTTCTGCGGAATCGCTGCAAATGCTTTCAAATGAAAGTTTCTTTCCCTTGCCTCTGCTTAGGGTACTTCAACAGAAAACAAAGCATATAGATCGCACTGAGAACTAGTTGAGTGAGTTTCAGTTTCAAGCAGCTAGCATAAACCGTGTTTGATGTATAATTCCAAATGCATGTATCCCTATAAAGAAAAGGGAAGTGAAACCTAAAAATTCAAAAGTGTTCCTGCAAACGAACTTTTCAATCTAGAAGAACGAAATTTGGGTAGCTAAGTGCAACTGGTATACTCATCTTCATGACAAGTATCATCAAAATCAGGTGAGTAAATATTTGCAGAGATTCCAGTTAACTTGCAGCTCTGTTGAAGCACTGTAAATGCTTTCTAAGGAAAGCGTATGTTCCTTGCCTCCACGTAGGACCACTTCACCAGGGAACAAAGCACAGAGAGCACACCAGGAACTAATTGAGTGAGTCAAGTTTGAAGAAGCTAGCACAAACCGTGTTTGATATACAGTTCCAAATGCATGTATCGCTATAAGGGAAAAGGAAGTGAAACTGAAAATTCAAAGTGCTCCTGCAAACGAACGCTTCAACCCTTAAGAACGAAATTTGGGCAGACAAGTGAAACCAGTATACTCATCTTTGCTGCCAAGTATCATCAAGATCGGGTGAAAAAATTTTGCTGAGATTCCAGTAAACTCAGAGGTCTGAGGAAGCTCTGCATACACTTTTAAATGAAAGTCTATTTTCCTTGCCTCTGCTTAAGGCTACTTCAACAGGAAACAAAGCATAGAGAGTGCACTGAGAACTAACTGAGTGAGTCAAGTTTCATGCAGCTAGTACAAACCGCGTTTGAGTTAGAGTTCCAAAAGCATGTATCCCTATGGGGGAAAATGTAGTAAAACCTAACTAATCAAAGTCATCTTGTAAAGGAATGATTCAACCTAGCAGAACAAAATTTGTGCTGCCAAGAGCAACTGGTATACATATTTTTTCTACCAAGGATCAACAACTTCCGGTGAATTAATATTTGCTGAGATTCCATGAAACTCAGAGTTCTGTGGAAGCTCTGCAAACACTTTAAAATGAAAGTCTATTTTCCTTGCCTCTGCTTAGGGCTACTTCAACAGGAAACAAAGCATAGAGAGTACACTGAGAACTAACTGAGTGAGTCAAGTTTCATGCAGCTAGTACAAACCGCGTTTGAGTTAGAGTTCCAAAAGCATGTATCCCTATG
Source organism: Marmota flaviventris (assembly GCF_047511675.1). Classification (NCBI taxonomy): domain Eukaryota; kingdom Metazoa; phylum Chordata; class Mammalia; order Rodentia; family Sciuridae; genus Marmota; species Marmota flaviventris. The sequence goes on along the minus strand of NW_027287769.1, from coordinate 2,056 downwards.
GGGGAAAATGTAGTAAAACCTAACTAATCAAAGTCATCTTGCATAGGAATTATTCACATTAGCAGAAGAAAATTTGTGCTGCCAAGAGCAACTGGTATGCACATTTTTTCTACCAAGTATCAACAAGTTTGGGTGAATAAATATTTGCTGAAATTCCAGTAAACTCAGAGTTCTTTGGAAGCTTTGCAAATGCTTTCAAATGAAAGTGTATGTTCCTTGCCTCTGCTTAGAGCTACTACCACAGGGAACAAAGCATAGAGAGTACACTGAGAACTAATTGAGTGAGTCAAGTTTCATGCAGCTAGTACAAACCGCGTTTGAGTTAGAGTTCCAAATGCATGTATCCCTATAGGGGAAAATGAAGTGAAACCTATAATTTCAAAGTGTTCCTGCAAACGAACTTTACAACCTAGAACATCTAAATATGGGCAACCAAATGCAACCGGTCTTCTTATCTTTCCTGTCGAGTAACAACAATTTAGGGTGAAAAAATATTTGCTGAGATTCCAGGAATATCAAAGTTCTGCGGAATCGCTGCAAATGCTTTCAAATGAAAGTTTCTTTCCCTTGCCTCTGCTTAGGGTACTTCAACAGAAAACAAAGCATATAGATCGCACTGAGAACTAGTTGAGTGAGTTTCAGTTTCAAGCAGCTAGCATAAACCGTGTTTGATGTATAATTCCAAATGCATGTATCCCTATAAAGAAAAGGGAAGTGAAACCTAAAAATTCAAAAGTGTTCCTGCAAACGAACTTTTCAATCTAGAAGAACGAAATTTGGGTAGCTAAGTGCAACTGGTATACTCATCTTCATGACAAGTATCATCAAAATCAGGTGAGTAAATATTTGCAGAGATTCCAGTTAACTTGCAGCTCTGTTGAAGCACTGTAAATGCTTTCTAAGGAAAGCGTATGTTCCTTGCCTCCACGTAGGACCACTTCACCAGGGAACAAAGCACAGAGAGCACACCAGGAACTAATTGAGTGAGTCAAGTTTGAAGAAGCTAGCACAAACCGTGTTTGATATACAGTTCCAAATGCATGTATCGCTATAAGGGAAAAGGAAGTGAAACTGAAAATTCAAAGTGCTCCTGCAAACGAACGCTTCAACCCTTAAGAACGAAATTTGGGCAGACAAGTGAAACCAGTATACTCATCTTTGCTGCCAAGTATCATCAAGATCGGGTGAAAAAATTTTGCTGAGATTCCAGTAAACTCAGAGGTCTGAGGAAGCTCTGCATACACTTTTAAATGAAAGTCTATTTTCCTTGCCTCTGCTTAAGGCTACTTCAACAGGAAACAAAGCATAGAGAGTGCACTGAGAACTAACTGAGTGAGTCAAGTTTCATGCAGCTAGTACAAACCGCGTTTGAGTTAGAGTTCCAAAAGCATGTATCCCTATGGGGGAAAATGTAGTAAAACCTAACTAATCAAAGTCATCTTGTAAAGGAATGATTCAACCTAGCAGAACAAAATTTGTGCTGCCAAGAGCAACTGGTATACATATTTTTTCTACCAAGGATCAACAACTTCCGGTGAATTAATATTTGCTGAGATTCCATGAAACTCAGAGTTCTGTGGAAGCTCTGCAAACACTTTAAAATGAAAGTCTATTTTCCTTGCCTCTGCTTAGGGCTACTTCAACAGGAAACAAAGCATAGAGAGTACACTGAGAACTAACTGAGTGAGTCAAGTTTCATGCAGCTAGTACAAACCGCGTTTGAGTTAGAGTTCCAAAAGCATGTATCCCTATGGGGGAAAATGTAGTAAAACCTAACTAATCAAAGTCATCTTGCATAGGAATTATTCACATTAGCAGAAGAAAATTTGTGCTGCCAAGAGCAACTGGTATGCACATTTTTTCTACCAAGTATCAACAAGTTTGGGTGAATAAATATTTGCTGAAATTCCAGTAAACTCAGAGTTCTTTGGAAGCTTTGCAAATGCTTTCAAATGAAAGTGTATGTTCCTTGCCTCTGCTTAGAGCTACTACCACAGGGAACAAAGCATAGAGAGTACACTGAGAACTAATTGAGTGAGTCAAGTTTCATGCAGCT